>NW_027458080.1:0-121867 GCF_050624435.1 Tenrec ecaudatus
GGACCCCGGGTAATTTACAAGCCTTTACTCCAATTGAACCCAAGAAAATTCAAAATGGCTTAGGCAGTTACTCTATTTTGGTCACTTTTGACTCGTCCTGCACTAGCCCATTATTTCCATTTAACTCTATAACGCGAAGCATGATGTTTTCATAACATTAAAAATGTATATATTAATACATATATATATATATATATTTATAACTATGAAAGTCCACAACAAAAAGAAAATTTTTTCCCAAAATTAAAATTGAAGCGTTATAGGGTTAAAAAGAAGGATGGGTCTTATCAGCGGGTCCAAGACCTTAGCATCATAAATGAATCAGTGATCCGACTGCACCTAGTAGTGCCCAAACCTGTGCCCTCCTAGGGGAAAGTGTGAATGCTTTTATCCCTCTTCCTGTACTTCCAATGAACAAACACACATGTCTGGTAATCCTAAGATTATTTTTGTTTCCTGTGACACTCACCTAATTTCAAGGCCACTGCCACCTCACAAGCTTAGCCTTGTCGTAGTCAAACTGTTCACCTTTTAGACCGTTTGTTTTTCTCAGAAGTTATCGGGTGATTAAAGCTTCTGAACCAAGTGTGCCAGGTCCACGACTACCATCTCCTGGACCACCTCAACCTTATCCATCCTGGATAAAGTTGCCCTCAATGGACAACCCCTCCCAGCAGTGTAGGAAGGGTATGGACCCAAAGCCCCACCTCGCCCCTTTTGCCAGCAGGAAGCAGCTAGAGATGTCGTCGCCCAGTACCCCCAAAGATTTGGGTCCATATCTCTTCAGGGGGGCAAATGTTAGGTAGCTATGCTAGGGACTGGGGCATCCGTTATGCATGCCCATAGGGCCAAGATAAGAGCCCAGTTAGGAGAGGCACCCTGTGCATGCTCAGAGGTCCAGATTTCTGGCCATGAAGGGGAGGTCACCTGGGTGGTTCCTGTACCTGGATTGACCAATCTAGGCCATGTAAATTCAATTCAGCCACTGGGGTCGGCCAGACTTGCCCACCACGCCTCCCTACGCTCATAAAACTCTCTTGAGTGCAGACCAGGCTTCTGCATGATTTCTCTCTCACTCAGGAAGGCTCTTTGGAGGCAGCTGTGCTGCACATGAGTGGCTGGTGGATACTGTTCAGATGCATGGCTTTCTGCTTGCAAGGGTTTTTGTCTCAGCTGACTGTAAGGGAGGAGGTAGTACGTCTGGATCACAGAGTATCCATGTCCACAAACGAGGCTGCTCATTCCACAGTCCTGGAAGTGCTTTATGAAAACCCTCTGCTTTGCAATGTCACTCTTTGTAGATTAGAGTGGGAGGGGCTGGGACCAAGGTATGCTGCCTCTTACTCCCAGTTGCAGGTTTCTGGATGCTGATTGTATCTCTTACAGCATCAGTTAGTGGGCTTGTTGTCTGCCTCAGGCTTTGTTCACGGAGATCCTCCAGCTAGTTGGTGGTGTGTGCGCATGAGCAGAGACTTCCTGCCAATCCCCCATGAGTAGTAGAGCTCCCATGGTGTGGACTCCATGAAAGCCTTGCCCCAGGCAGCATGCTTACAAAGGAGGGTGGGCCCTGCAGGACAGAGGACCATTCCCCCTGTGGAATGGCCTCAGAGATCCACCTCCCTCTCTGGCCAGCTGCTGGGGCTGTGGGTCCTAAGCATCATGGCTGACTCAATAATAGACACAGGGTGAGGCGACTCCAGTAGCTGTTTTGACTGGTCTAATCCAGCCTGAGATCATCCTTGCATGAGCCCCTGCCAAGATTATTTTTGTTTCTTTTATGATCTTTTCATTAGTGGCTCCTACAACACTAACCACCATCCATAAATACATCATCTGTTTGAAGCCCATCTGTACATTAATTGCCCTCCTTATTCACAAAATATCCACTCTCCACCCAAGCCCCTGGCCTCAGCTCCTCATTTTTCCCCCCTCAATGCCCGCCACCCATCCCTCATCAATCCTTGGAAATGTACTAATTCTTTTGTCATATTTTCACCCACCTTTCTTTTGAGGTCAATGAAGATCCTTGTAATCGGTTCCCACTTTCCATCCTGCCCTTCCTCCACCCTCCCAGTATCTCCACTCATAACACTGGTAAAGGGCCCATCCACTCTGGATTCCCCGTGTTTGAAATTCCTATCGGTACTAGAATACCTTCTCTAGTTTGGCCAGATTAGTATGGTAGAACTGGGATCATGATAGTGGGGCAAGAGAAAGCATTAAGAACTAGAGGAAAGTTGTGTTTCATCTTTGCTGTCTCATACCCTGTATTCTTTAATCTCCACTCTGAGATCCTTCTGTAAGGGGATGTCCAGTGCACTGCAAATAGGTTTTGGGTCTATACCCGGCAGTCCCCTCTCATTCTCCATGATAAGATTTTTTTGTTCTCATGATACCTGTTGCCTTATCCCTTTAAAACTTTGTGATCACACAGGCTGGTATGCTTTCTCCATGTGGGCTCTGTTGCTTCAGAGCCAGATGGCTGTTTCTTTACCCTCAGGCCTTTAAGACCCCACACGCTATATCTTTAGGTAGCTGGACACCATCGGCTTTCTTCACCACATTTGCTTATGCAGCCGCTTTGTGGTCAGTGATTGTGTAGGGAAGGTGAGCATCTTAGAATGCCAATTTAATAGAACAGTGTTATTGCAATGAGGGAGTCCTTGAGCGGAGGCCCTATGTCCATCTGCTACCTTAATACTAAATCTATAAACATATGGACATAGATCTATTTCCCCATGCCCCTTTGTAAATATATGTACATATGTACATGCCTTTATTTAGACGTCTATAACTGGCCCTTGCTTCCCAGCTCACTCTTCTATACTCTTTGATTTTCCTCTTGTGCCCACTGACATGCTCAGTCTTCCTTTGGGTTTCAGTAATTCCTCTTGGTTACATTACCTTTGATCACGCCCTACCAGGCCTCCTACATCCCCCTCACTACCGTTTTCCATCACTTGTTGTACCCTTGTCTCTGGGTTTCTTTACACCACTTCCTTTCCCCCCACCGTGCTCACTCCCATGCCCAATGGAAAGGGCCGGTCACATGTTTACTCCTCCAGATTGTTCATCCAGCCTCTCTTAATTAGACAGACCTGTAAAGGTAATAACATGCACAAAACAAGACTGAGCTAAACCAAGCAGCAAAAAGAAAAAAAAAACAAACAAAAATGAAAACAAAACCCAACCCAAATCCAATGACACTAAAAGAAAACAACACTAACCAGAAAGAAAAGTACAAGGACTGTGTGGTGAACTTTAGGAGTGTTTTCCAGTCCAGTCTGTGGGGGCACCGAACCCTGACCACAAAGTCCACCTTTGGCATTCCCCGGGGACTTTGATGCTCCGTTTTCTTACTCTTCCGCTGCACTCTCTTAGTGTCATGCATCGAAGTGGCAGGATCAGTTCGGGCGCAGTTCCCACACTGTGTGTCCAGTGTTGTCCCCTCTAAGGCTATGGGTCTTTGAGGGACGTTTCTCATCGTGGGGCTGCCCATGTGGTCTTCTCTGTGGATTGGCTTCTCTGATTGGGAACATCATCCTCAAGGTGTATTGGGCCAGGGTGTGCTCCATTCTCCCCTCCTCCCCCTTGTTCTGCGCTGTGTTCACTGATCAGATATGTCCCTCTCCGCGAGCTGCAGATCCGGTGCCATCCTGTGAAATACAATCTTTTGGGGCTGCAAGGATGTGGGGGGGTGGGTATCAGCTCAGATCTTTTGAGAGTCCAGGAGATATTGACTTCTCGATGGGCACAGTTCTGTGGGGCACCGTGCTCTTGGTCCAGACGCTGGTTGTGAATATGACTTTGTTGTTAACCAGTTGTGTGTCTCTGGGTCAACTCCCGTGTGTTTTTGAGTGAGTTTTCTAATCTGCAAAGTAAATGTACAGGATTATCCAGACTCCCATGTCAGCAAGTTATCGAGAGGGGTTAATCAGAGACTGTTTCATATAGTGTGTACCTGCGCGCCGCATTCTAGACCTGCGATGGCAATTATGAGCTCAGGATAGAGATGGTGTCCAGCAGGTAACATACGTGGCTCCATATTGAAACAGGAAGCCCACTGTGGAGATTTGGTCCTTCTGTTGATGGCCACCGGCCACCTAGTCTTCTCCTGCTATAACTGCTTCACTGGCTCAGCAGCTGAGCCAGAAGCCAGTGATATCATAACCAGGTGGCTAACTGGGCCAAAGGGCTGATAGATATTTGTTATTTTGTTGTCTTGGGAAACCCACCTACCCTCCATGCAAACCTTCTGGTGTGAGTTATCTGTGGAAGGAATCATAGGCTCACAGTAATTCACATCTTTCTTCTTGAAAATGTGCCCATATTCCTTTCTGAACCTGACAAGGTGGCCCCTGTGTCCACCAAGAAATTTACTGCCTGGCCTCCTACTTGGAGAGTTAGCCTGGGCTTTTGGCGGCGAAGTGAAACAGAGCCCTGACCCCTTCATTGAGCTTCTTCAAGCATTATTGTCTCTTGCTTGGGTCTTTCTACGTGCAGATGAGGCCCATCCACTCTAGTGGAGGGTCGTGCACCTCTCCTCGGGTTTTCAAGGCACTGATTTTTCCAGTGTCCTTCTTTCCTGCAGTAGGCACATTGGTCCTTCCCCATGGCTTGGCGGTGCCCACAGGTTAGTCTCTCCGTGAGTGGGCCATGCTCTCCTTTTCCTGAGTCTCTGGGGTCTCTCATGGCAATTCCTAGTATTTTAGCTAGCTTCTTTGTCTCTGTCGTGCTAGGGTCATCTCTGTTGTTATACACTCAATGAGCCACTTGTACCAAATCGCTAAGATTTTTCCCTTCAAACCCTTCCCACTTCTTTGTCATGTCTGAGGCAGACTGACTGAGTAATAAAGGCAATACTTATTGCCCTCCTGTTTTCAGTGCCTCCGGGCCGTTAGGGGTATAAAGCCCGTAGGCTTCCCTCAGCCACTCTAGAAAGGCAGGCGGATATTCTCTTATAGGAACCTGAAAATTCTCACTGACCTTAGATAAATTCATAGGTTTCCTAGCTCTTCTGCAGAGGGTCATGTAAGAGCAATGGTTGATACCTGGTAAAGTCCTCTGGGCCTTGCTAGGAATTGAGATCCCACATTGTTGGTGTAGTGGCCAAAAGAGTTTCTCCCAAGTGGGGAGTGCCCGCTCGCTGACCATCAGGTTCACTGACTGCTTACTGGGCCTCTGTCTGGAAGGGCTACCCTCCTCCGTTGTGAACAGCACCTGGAGAAGTTGTTGGCAAGCATTCCAGGTGGGCTGATGAGTATGGAAGTCATACCAGTACTAGTGTGTGTGGGGGGCTGCTTGTTAGGGGTGGGGGTGAGTTTGGGGGGCCGGTGGGGGAGGGAGTGACTCAATAAGGGCCTGTTAGAAGTTTTCTATTTCTGGACCCTAGAAACCTTATAGGGCGGGGGTTGAAAGAAAGGGTTTGAAGCCAGCTCTCCCACTCCCAGAGTTCTCCTGCAAAATGGGATAAAGCCGATTAGGGGAGAGTGATGGGGAGGGGAGAGGAGGGGAGGTGTGGGGGAGGGGTGAGGGAGGGGAGGGGTGGGGGAGGGTGATGTGGAGGGATGGCCTCCACCTATGTGGTTTTGGGAACTTGGACCGTTTGTTTTTCCGGTCCTTCCATGTTTCCTGAAACCTTGGAAACAAGGGCCCTTTCTTTGCGGGAGGGAGTAAGTCTTTTATATTTGCAGGCTTCTTAGTGGCAATGTCAGCCCACACTTGAAGTAACGGGATCAGATCGGGATATCCTGGTTCCCTTTAAACATAACTATGAACTCTTAGTAATAGGGGGTGGGAAAACTAGTCTTGCGTGGGTCAATCAGGGACTCCTTCTGCCCCATCACTTTTAAACAAATTGTAGAGTCTCCAAGCTTTTGGGTTGAAACCACATCCTCTTGGTGAATGCCGAGAGCAGGGGTCCTCAAACTACAACCTGTGGGCCACATGCAGACAGCCGAGGACGTTGATCCTTTCTGCCGGGTGTATGTGCCCCATTTATTTTTTTTTTTGAACTTCAAATCAAGATGTGCAGTGTGCACATGAATTTGTTCGTAATATTTGTTTTTTTAAACTATAGTCTTTCCTTCAAAAGGCCTGAGGGATAGTGAACTGGCCCCCTGGGTAAACAGTTTAAAGACCCCTGCCCTAAGGTATCCTGGACTTAGGGGTTATTAATCTCCCAGCCCTGAAACATCCCTGAACATTCTACCCGTTGTAGGAGGCACCATGGGAATTTGGACCCCGGGTAATTTACAAGCCTTTACTCCAATTGAACCCAAGAAAATTCAAAATGGCTTAGGCAGTTACTCTATTTTGGTCACTTTTGACTCGTCCTGCACTAGCCCATTATTTCCATTTAACTCTATAACGCGAAGCATGATGTTTTCATAACATTAAAAATGTATATATTAATACATATATATATATATATATTTATAACTATGAAAGTCCACAACAAAAAGAAAATTTTTTCCCAAAATTAAAATTGAAGCGTTATAGGGTTAAAAAGAAGGATGGGTCTTATCAGCGGGTCCAAGACCTTAGCATCATAAATGAATCAGTGATCCGACTGCACCTAGTAGTGCCCAAACCTGTGCCCTCCTAGGGGAAAGTGTGAATGCTTTTATCCCTCTTCCTGTACTTCCAATGAACAAACACACATGTCTGGTAATCCTAAGATTATTTTTGTTTCCTGTGACACTCACCTAATTTCAAGGCCACTGCCACCTCACAAGCTTAGCCTTGTCGTAGTCAAACTGTTCACCTTTTAGACCGTTTGTTTTTCTCAGAAGTTATCGGGTGATTAAAGCTTCTGAACCAAGTGTGCCAGGTCCACGACTACCATCTCCTGGACCACCTCAACCTTATCCATCCTGGATAAAGTTGCCCTCAATGGACAACCCCTCCCAGCAGTGTAGGAAGGGTATGGACCCAAAGCCCCACCTCGCCCCTTTTGCCAGCAGGAAGCAGCTAGAGATGTCGTCGCCCAGTACCCCCAAAGATTTGGGTCCATATCTCTTCAGGGGGGCAAATGTTAGGTAGCTATGCTAGGGACTGGGGCATCCGTTATGCATGCCCATAGGGCCAAGATAAGAGCCCAGTTAGGAGAGGCACCCTGTGCATGCTCAGAGGTCCAGATTTCTGGCCATGAAGGGGAGGTCACCTGGGTGGTTCCTGTACCTGGATTGACCAATCTAGGCCATGTAAATTCAATTCAGCCACTGGGGTCGGCCAGACTTGCCCACCACGCCTCCCTACGCTCATAAAACTCTCTTGAGTGCAGACCAGGCTTCTGCATGATTTCTCTCTCACTCAGGAAGGCTCTTTGGAGGCAGCTGTGCTGCACATGAGTGGCTGGTGGATACTGTTCAGATGCATGGCTTTCTGCTTGCAAGGGTTTTTGTCTCAGCTGACTGTAAGGGAGGAGGTAGTACGTCTGGATCACAGAGTATCCATGTCCACAAACGAGGCTGCTCATTCCACAGTCCTGGAAGTGCTTTATGAAAACCCTCTGCTTTGCAATGTCACTCTTTGTAGATTAGAGTGGGAGGGGCTGGGACCAAGGTATGCTGCCTCTTACTCCCAGTTGCAGGTTTCTGGATGCTGATTGTATCTCTTACAGCATCAGTTAGTGGGCTTGTTGTCTGCCTCAGGCTTTGTTCACGGAGATCCTCCAGCTAGTTGGTGGTGTGTGCGCATGAGCAGAGACTTCCTGCCAATCCCCCATGAGTAGTAGAGCTCCCATGGTGTGGACTCCATGAAAGCCTTGCCCCAGGCAGCATGCTTACAAAGGAGGGTGGGCCCTGCAGGACAGAGGACCATTCCCCCTGTGGAATGGCCTCAGAGATCCACCTCCCTCTCTGGCCAGCTGCTGGGGCTGTGGGTCCTAAGCATCATGGCTGACTCAATAATAGACACAGGGTGAGGCGACTCCAGTAGCTGTTTTGACTGGTCTAATCCAGCCTGAGATCATCCTTGCATGAGCCCCTGCCAAGATTATTTTTGTTTCTTTTATGATCTTTTCATTAGTGGCTCCTACAACACTAACCACCATCCATAAATACATCATCTGTTTGAAGCCCATCTGTACATTAATTGCCCTCCTTATTCACAAAATATCCACTCTCCACCCAAGCCCCTGGCCTCAGCTCCTCATTTTTCCCCCCTCAATGCCCGCCACCCATCCCTCATCAATCCTTGGAAATGTACTAATTCTTTTGTCATATTTTCACCCACCTTTCTTTTGAGGTCAATGAAGATCCTTGTAATCGGTTCCCACTTTCCATCCTGCCCTTCCTCCACCCTCCCAGTATCTCCACTCATAACACTGGTAAAGGGCCCATCCACTCTGGATTCCCCGTGTTTGAAATTCCTATCGGTACTAGAATACCTTCTCTAGTTTGGCCAGATTAGTATGGTAGAACTGGGATCATGATAGTGGGGCAAGAGAAAGCATTAAGAACTAGAGGAAAGTTGTGTTTCATCTTTGCTGTCTCATACCCTGTATTCTTTAATCTCCACTCTGAGATCCTTCTGTAAGGGGATGTCCAGTGCACTGCAAATAGGTTTTGGGTCTATACCCGGCAGTCCCCTCTCATTCTCCATGATAAGATTTTTTTGTTCTCATGATACCTGTTGCCTTATCCCTTTAAAACTTTGTGATCACACAGGCTGGTATGCTTTCTCCATGTGGGCTCTGTTGCTTCAGAGCCAGATGGCTGTTTCTTTACCCTCAGGCCTTTAAGACCCCACACGCTATATCTTTAGGTAGCTGGACACCATCGGCTTTCTTCACCACATTTGCTTATGCAGCCGCTTTGTGGTCAGTGATTGTGTAGGGAAGGTGAGCATCTTAGAATGCCAATTTAATAGAACAGTGTTATTGCAATGAGGGAGTCCTTGAGCGGAGGCCCTATGTCCATCTGCTACCTTAATACTAAATCTATAAACATATGGACATAGATCTATTTCCCCATGCCCCTTTGTAAATATATGTACATATGTACATGCCTTTATTTAGACGTCTATAACTGGCCCTTGCTTCCCAGCTCACTCTTCTATACTCTTTGATTTTCCTCTTGTGCCCACTGACATGCTCAGTCTTCCTTTGGGTTTCAGTAATTCCTCTTGGTTACATTACCTTTGATCACGCCCTACCAGGCCTCCTACATCCCCCTCACTATCGTTTTCCATCACTTGTTGTACCCTTGTCTCTGGGTTTCTTTACAGCACTTCCTTTCCCCCCACCGTGCTCACTCCCATGCCCAATGGAAAGGGCCGGTCACATGTTTACTCCTCCAGATTGTTCATCCAGCCTCTCTTAATTAGACAGACCTGTAAAGGTAATAACATGCACAAAACAAGACTGAGCTAAACCAAGCAGCAAAAAGAAAAAAAAAACAAACAAAAATGAAAACAAAACCCAACCCAAATCCAATGACACTAAAAGAAAACAACACTAACCAGAAAGAAAAGTACAAGGACTGTGTGGTGAACTTTAGGAGTGTTTTCCAGTCCAGTCTGTGGGGGCACCGAACCCTGACCACAAAGTCCACCTTTGGCATTCCCCGGGGACTTTGATGCTCCGTTTTCTTACTCTTCCGCTGCACTCTCTTAGTGTCATGCATCGAAGTGGCAGGATCAGTTCGGGCGCAGTTCCCACACTGTGTGTCCAGTGTTGTCCCCTCTAAGGCTATGGGTCTTTGAGGGACGTTTCTCATCGTGGGGCTGCCCATGTGGTCTTCTCTGTGGATTGGCTTCTCTGATTGGGAACATCATCCTCAAGGTGTATTGGGCCAGGGTGTGCTCCATTCTCCCCTCCTCCCCCTTGTTCTGCCCTGTGTTCACTGATCAGATATGTCCCTCTCCGCGAGCTGCAGATCCGGTGCCATCCTGTGAAATACAATCTTTTGGGGCTGCAAGGATGTGGGGGGGTGGGTATCAGCTCAGATCTTTTGAGAGTCCAGGAGATATTGACTTCTCGATGGGCACAGTTCTGTGGGGCACCGTGCTCTTGGTCCAGACGCTGGTTGTGAATATGACTTTGTTGTTAACCAGTTGTGTGTCTCTGGGTCAACTCCCGTGTGTTTTTGAGTGAGTTTTCTAATCTGCAAAGTAAATGTACAGGATTATCCAGACTCCCATGTCAGCAAGTTATCGAGAGGGGTTAATCAGAGACTGTTTCATATAGTGTGTACCTGCGCGCCGCATTCTAGACCTGCGATGGCAATTATGAGCTCAGGATAGAGATGGTGTCCAGCAGGTAACATACGTGGCTCCATATTGAAACAGGAAGCCCACTGTGGAGATTTGGTCCTTCTGTTGATGGCCACCGGCCACCTAGTCTTCTCCTGCTATAACTGCTTCACTGGCTCAGCAGCTGAGCCAGAAGCCAGTGATATCATAACCAGGTGGCTAACTGGGCCAAAGGGCTGATAGATATTTGTTATTTTGTTGTCTTGGGAAACCCACCTACCCTCCATGCAAACCTTCTGGTGTGAGTTATCTGTGGAAGGAATCATAGGCTCACAGTAATTCACATCTTTCTTCTTGAAAATGTGCCCATATTCCTTTCTGAACCTGACAAGGTGGCCCCTGTGTCCACCAAGAAATTTACTGCCTGGCCTCCTACTTGGAGAGTTAGCCTGGGCTTTTGGCGGCGAAGTGAAACAGAGCCCTGACCCCTTCATTGAGCTTCTTCAAGCATTATTGTCTCTTGCTTGGGTCTTTCTACGTGCAGATGAGGCCCATCCACTCTAGTGGAGGGTCGTGCACCTCTCCTCGGGTTTTCAAGGCACTGATTTTTCCAGTGTCCTTCTTTCCTGCAGTAGGCACATTGGTCCTTCCCCATGGCTTGGCGGTGCCCACAGGTTAG
Source organism: Tenrec ecaudatus (assembly GCF_050624435.1). Taxonomy (NCBI): domain Eukaryota; kingdom Metazoa; phylum Chordata; class Mammalia; order Afrosoricida; family Tenrecidae; genus Tenrec; species Tenrec ecaudatus. The sequence continues at coordinate 10,877 of NW_027458080.1, forward strand.
TCTCTCCGTGAGTGGGCCATGCTCTCCTTTTCCTGAGTCTCTGGGGTCTCTCATGGCAATTCCTAGTATTTTAGCTAGCTTCTTTGTCTCTGTCGTGCTAGGGTCATCTCTGTTGTTATACACTCAATGAGCCACTTGTACCAAATCGCTAAGATTTTTCCCTTCAAACCCTTCCCACTTCTTTGTCATGTCTGAGGCAGACTGACTGAGTAATAAAGGCAATACTTATTGCCCTCCTGTTTTCAGTGCCTCCGGGCCGTTAGGGGTATAAAGCCCGTAGGCTTCCCTCAGCCACTCTAGAAAGGCAGGCGGATATTCTCTTATAGGAACCTGAAAATTCTCACTGACCTTAGATAAATTCATAGGTTTCCTAGCTCTTCTGCAGAGGGTCATGTAAGAGCAATGGTTGATACCTGGTAAAGTCCTCTGGGCCTTGCTAGGAATTGAGATCCCACATTGTTGGTGTAGTGGCCAAAAGAGTTTCTCCCAAGTGGGGAGTGCCCGCTCGCTGACCATCAGGTTCACTGACTGCTTACTGGGCCTCTGTCTGGAAGGGCTACCCTCCTCCGTTGTGAACAGCACCTGGAGAAGTTGTTGGCAAGCATTCCAGGTGGGCTGATGAGTATGGAAGTCATACCAGTACTAGTGTGTGTGGGGGGCTGCTTGTTAGGGGTGGGGGTGAGTTTGGGGGGCCGGTGGGGGAGGGAGTGACTCAATAAGGGCCTGTTAGAAGTTTTCTATTTCTGGACCCTAGAAACCTTATAGGGCGGGGGTTGAAAGAAAGGGTTTGAAGCCAGCTCTCCCACTCCCAGAGTTCTCCTGCAAAATGGGATAAAGCCGATTAGGGGAGAGTGATGGGGAGGGGAGGGGAGGGGAGGGGTGGGGGAGGGGTGAGGGAGGGGAGGGGTGGGGGAGGGTGATGTGGAGGGATGGCCTCCACCTATGTGGTTTTGGGAACTTGGACCGTTTGTTTTTCCGGTCCTTCCATGTTTCCTGAAACCTTGGAAACAAGGGCCCTTTCTTTGCGGGAGGGAGTAAGTCTTTTATATTTGCAGGCTTCTTAGTGGCAATGTCAGCCCACACTTGAAGTAACGGGATCAGATCGGGATATCCTGGTTCCCTTTAAACATAACTATGAACTCTTAGTAATAGGGGGTGGGAAAACTAGTCTTGCGTGGGTCAATCAGGGACTCCTTCTGCCCCATCACTTTTAAACAAATTGTAGAGTCTCCAAGCTTTTGGGTTGAAACCACATCCTCTTGGTGAATGCCGAGAGCAGGGGTCCTCAAACTACAACCTGTGGGCCACATGCAGACAGCCGAGGACGTTGATCCTTTCTGCCGGGTGTATGTGCCCCATTTATTTTTTTTTTTGAACTTCAAATCAAGATGTGCAGTGTGCACATGAATTTGTTCGTAATATTCGTTTTTTTAAACTATAGTCTTTCCTTCAAAAGGCCTGAGGGATAGTGAACTGGCCCCCTGGGTAAACAGTTTAAAGACCCCTGCCCTAAGGTATCCTGGACTTAGGGGTTATTAATCTCCCAGCCCTGAAACATCCCTGAACATTCTACCCGTTGTAGGAGGCACCATGGGAATTTGGACCCCGGGTAATTTACAAGCCTTTACTCCAATTGAACCCAAGAAAATTCAAAATGGCTTAGGCAGTTACTCTATTTTGGTCACTTTTGACTCGTCCTGCACTAGCCCATTATTTCCATTTAACTCTATAACGCGAAGCATGATGTTTTCATAACATTAAAAATGTATATATTAATACATATATATATATATATATATATTTATAACTATGAAAGTCCACAACAAAAAGAAAATTTTTTCCCAAAATTAAAATTGAAGCGTTATAGGGTTAAAAAGAAGGATGGGTCTTATCAGCGGGTCCAAGACCTTAGCATCATAAATGAATCAGTGATCCGACTGCACCTAGTAGTGCCCAAACCTGTGCCCTCCTAGGGGAAAGTGTGAATGCTTTTATCCCTCTTCCTGTACTTCCAATGAACAAACACACATGTCTGGTAATCCTAAGATTATTTTTGTTTCCTGTGACACTCACCTAATTTCAAGGCCACTGCCACCTCACAAGCTTAGCCTTGTCGTAGTCAAACTGTTCACCTTTTAGACCGTTTGTTTTTCTCAGAAGTTATCGGGTGATTAAAGCTTCTGAACCAAGTGTGCCAGGTCCACGACTACCATCTCCTGGACCACCTCAACCTTATCCATCCTGGATAAAGTTGCCCTCAATGGACAACCCCTCCCAGCAGTGTAGGAAGGGTATGGACCCAAAGCCCCACCTCGCCCCTTTTGCCAGCAGGAAGCAGCTAGAGATGTCGTCGCCCAGTACCCCCAAAGATTTGGGTCCATATCTCTTCAGGGGGGCAAATGTTAGGTAGCTATGCTAGGGACTGGGGCATCCGTTATGCATGCCCATAGGGCCAAGATAAGAGCCCAGTTAGGAGAGGCACCCTGTGCATGCTCAGAGGTCCAGATTTCTGGCCATGAAGGGGAGGTCACCTGGGTGGTTCCTGTACCTGGATTGACCAATCTAGGCCATGTAAATTCAATTCAGCCACTGGGGTCGGCCAGACTTGCCCACCACGCCTCCCTACGCTCATAAAACTCTCTTGAGTGCAGACCAGGCTTCTGCATGATTTCTCTCTCACTCAGGAAGGCTCTTTGGAGGCAGCTGTGCTGCACATGAGTGGCTGGTGGATACTGTTCAGATGCATGGCTTTCTGCTTGCAAGGGTTTTTGTCTCAGCTGACTGTAAGGGAGGAGGTAGTACGTCTGGATCACAGAGTATCCATGTCCACAAACGAGGCTGCTCATTCCACAGTCCTGGAAGTGCTTTATGAAAACCCTCTGCTTTGCAATGTCACTCTTTGTAGATTAGAGTGGGAGGGGCTGGGACCAAGGTATGCTGCCTCTTACTCCCAGTTGCAGGTTTCTGGATGCTGATTGTATCTCTTACAGCATCAGTTAGTGGGCTTGTTGTCTGCCTCAGGCTTTGTTCACGGAGATCCTCCAGCTAGTTGGTGGTGTGTGCGCATGAGCAGAGACTTCCTGCCAATCCCCCATGAGTAGTAGAGCTCCCATGGTGTGGACTCCATGAAAGCCTTGCCCCAGGCAGCATGCTTACAAAGGAGGGTGGGCCCTGCAGGACAGAGGACCATTCCCCCTGTGGAATGGCCTCAGAGATCCACCTCCCTCTCTGGCCAGCTGCTGGGGCTGTGGGTCCTAAGCATCATGGCTGACTCAATAATAGACACAGGGTGAGGCGACTCCAGTAGCTGTTTTGACTGGTCTAATCCAGCCTGAGATCATCCTTGCATGAGCCCCTGCCAAGATTATTTTTGTTTCTTTTATGATCTTTTCATTAGTGGCTCCTACAACACTAACCACCATCCATAAATACATCATCTGTTTGAAGCCCATCTGTACATTAATTGCCCTCCTTATTCACAAAATATCCACTCTCCACCCAAGCCCCTGGCCTCAGCTCCTCATTTTTCCCCCCTCAATGCCCGCCACCCATCCCTCATCAATCCTTGGAAATGTACTAATTCTTTTGTCATATTTTCACCCACCTTTCTTTTGAGGTCAATGAAGATCCTTGTAATCGGTTCCCACTTTCCATCCTGCCCTTCCTCCACCCTCCCAGTATCTCCACTCATAACACTGGTAAAGGGCCCATCCACTCTGGATTCCCCGTGTTTGAAATTCCTATCGGTACTAGAATACCTTCTCTAGTTTGGCCAGATTAGTATGGTAGAACTGGGATCATGATAGTGGGGCAAGAGAAAGCATTAAGAACTAGAGGAAAGTTGTGTTTCATCTTTGCTGTCTCATACCCTGTATTCTTTAATCTCCACTCTGAGATCCTTCTGTAAGGGGATGTCCAGTGCACTGCAAATAGGTTTTGGGTCTATACCCGGCAGTCCCCTCTCATTCTCCATGATAAGATTTTTTTGTTCTCATGATACCTGTGGCCTTATCCCTTTAAAACTTTGTGATCACACAGGCTGGTATGCTTTCTCCATGTGGGCTCTGTTGCTTCAGAGCCAGATGGCTGTTTCTTTACCCTCAGGCCTTTAAGACCCCACACGCTATATCTTTAGGTAGCTGGACACCATCGGCTTTCTTCACCACATTTGCTTATGCAGCCGCTTTGTGGTCAGTGATTGTGTAGGGAAGGTGAGCATCTTAGAATGCCAATTTAATAGAACAGTGTTATTGCAATGAGGGAGTCCTTGAGCGGAGGCCCTATGTCCATCTGCTACCTTAATACTAAATCTATAAACATATGGACATAGATCTATTTCCCCATGCCCCTTTGTAAATATATGTACATATGTACATGCCTTTATTTAGACGTCTATAACTGGCCCTTGCTTCCCAGCTCACTCTTCTATACTCTTTGATTTTCCTCTTGTGCCCACTGACATGCTCAGTCTTCCTTTGGGTTTCAGTAATTCCTCTTGGTTACATTACCTTTGATCACGCCCTACCAGGCCTCCTACATCCCCCTCACTATCGTTTTCCATCACTTGTTGTACCCTTGTCTCTGGGTTTCTTTACAGCACTTCCTTTCCCCCCACCGTGCTCACTCCCATGCCCAATGGAAAGGGCCGGTCACATGTTTACTCCTCCAGATTGTTCATCCAGCCTCTCTTAATTAGACAGACCTGTAAAGGTAATAACATGCACAAAACAAGACTGAGCTAAACCAAGCAGCAAAAAGAAAAAAAAAACAAACAAAAATGAAAACAAAACCCAACCCAAATCCAATGACACTAAAAGAAAACAACACTAACCAGAAAGAAAAGTACAAGGACTGTGTGGTGAACTTTAGGAGTGTTTTCCAGTCCAGTCTGTGGGGGCACCGAACCCTGACCACAAAGTCCACCTTTGGCATTCCCCGGGGACTTTGATGCTCCGTTTTCTTACTCTTCCGCTGCACTCTCTTAGTGTCATGCATCGAAGTGGCAGGATCAGTTCGGGCGCAGTTCCCACACTGTGTGTCCAGTGTTGTCCCCTCTAAGGCTATGGGTCTTTGAGGGACGTTTCTCATCGTGGGGCTGCCCATGTGGTCTTCTCTGTGGATTGGCTTCTCTGATTGGGAACATCATCCTCAAGGTGTATTGGGCCAGGGTGTGCTCCATTCTCCCCTCCTCCCCCTTGTTCTGCCCTGTGTTCACTGATCAGATATGTCCCTCTCCGCGAGCTGCAGATCCGGTGCCATCCTGTGAAATACAATCTTTTGGGGCTGCAAGGATGTGGGGGGGTGGGTATCAGCTCAGATCTTTTGAGAGTCCAGGAGATATTGACTTCTCGATGGGCACAGTTCTGTGGGGCACCGTGCTCTTGGTCCAGACGCTGGTTGTGAATATGACTTTGTTGTTAACCAGTTGTGTGTCTCTGGGTCAACTCCCGTGTGTTTTTGAGTGAGTTTTCTAATCCGCAAAGTAAATGTACAGGATTATCCAGACTCCCATGTCAGCAAGTTATCGAGAGGGGTTAATCAGAGACTGTTTCATATAGTGTGTACCTGCGCGCCGCATTCTAGACCTGCGATGGCAATTATGAGCTCAGGATAGAGATGGTGTCCAGCAGGTAACATACGTGGCTCCATATTGAAACAGGAAGCCCACTGTGGAGATTTGGTCCTTCTGTTGATGGCCACCGGCCACCTAGTCTTCTCCTGCTATAACTGCTTCACTGGCTCAGCAGCTGAGCCAGAAGCCAGTGATATCATAACCAGGTGGCTAACTGGGCCAAAGGGCTGATAGATATTTGTTATTTTGTTGTCTTGGGAAACCCACCTACCCTCCATGCAAACCTTCTGGTGTGAGTTATCTGTGGAAGGAATCATAGGCTCACAGTAATTCACATCTTTCTTCTTGAAAATGTGCCCATATTCCTTTCTGAACCTGACAAGGTGGCCCCTGTGTCCACCAAGAAATTTACTGCCTGGCCTCCTACTTGGAGAGTTAGCCTGGGCTTTTGGCGGCGAAGTGAAACAGAGCCCTGACCCCTTCATTGAGCTTCTTCAAGCATTATTGTCTCTTGCTTGGGTCTTTCTACGTGCAGATGAGGCCCATCCACTCTAGTGGAGGGTCGTGCACCTCTCCTCGGGTTTTCAAGGCACTGATTTTTCCAGTGTCCTTCTTTCCTGCAGTAGGCACATTGGTCCTTCCCCATGGCTTGGCGGTGCCCACAGGTTAGTCTCTCCGTGAGTGGGCCATGCTCTCCTTTTCCTGAGTCTCTGGGGTCTCTCATGGCAATTCCTAGTATTTTAGCTAGCTTCTTTGTCTCTGTCGTGCTAGGGTCATCTCTGTTGTTATACACTCAATGAGCCACTTGTACCAAATCGCTAAGATTTTTCCCTTCAAACCCTTCCCACTTCTTTGTCATGTCTGAGGCAGACTGACTGAGTAATAAAGGCAATACTTATTGCCCTCCTGTTTTCAGTGCCTCCGGGCCGTTAGGGGTATAAAGCCCGTAGGCTTCCCTCAGCCACTCTAGAAAGGCAGGCGGATATTCTCTTATAGGAACCTGAAAATTCTCACTGACCTTAGATAAATTCATAGGTTTCCTAGCTCTTCTGCAGAGGGTCATGTAAGAGCAATGGTTGATACCTGGTAAAGTCCTCTGGGCCTTGCTAGGAATTGAGATCCCACATTGTTGGTGTAGTGGCCAAAAGAGTTTCTCCCAAGTGGGGAGTGCCCGCTCGCTGACCATCAGGTTCACTGACTGCTTACTGGGCCTCTGTCTGGAAGGGCTACCCTCCTCCGTTGTGAACAGCACCTGGAGAAGTTGTTGGCAAGCATTCCAGGTGGGCTGATGAGTATGGAAGTCATACCAGTACTAGTGTGTGTGGGGGGCTGCTTGTTAGGGGTGGGGGTGAGTTTGGGGGGCCGGTGGGGGAGGGAGTGACTCAATAAGGGCCTGTTAGAAGTTTTCTATTTCTGGACCCTAGAAACCTTATAGGGCGGGGGTTGAAAGAAAGGGTTTGAAGCCAGCTCTCCCACTCCCAGAGTTCTCCTGCAAAATGGGATAAAGCCGATTAGGGGAGAGTGATGGGGAGGGGAGGGGAGGGGAGGTGTGGGGGAGGGGTGAGGGAGGGGAGGGGTGGGGGAGGGTGATGTGGAGGGATGGCCTCCACCTATGTGGTTTTGGGAACTTGGACCGTTTGTTTTTCCGGTCCTTCCATGTTTCCTGAAACCTTGGAAACAAGGGCCCTTTCTTTGCGGGAGGGAGTAAGTCTTTTATATTTGCAGGCTTCTTAGTGGCAATGTCAGCCCACACTTGAAGTAACGGGATCAGATCGGGATATCCTGGTTCCCTTTAAACATAACTATGAACTCTTAGTAATAGGGGGTGGGAAAACTAGTCTTGCGTGGGTCAATCAGGGACTCCTTCTGCCCCATCACTTTTAAACAAATTGTAGAGTCTCCAAGCTTTTGGGTTGAAACCACATCCTCTTGGTGAATGCCGAGAGCAGGGGTCCTCAAACTACAACCTGTGGGCCACATGCAGACAGCCGAGGACGTTGATCCTTTCTGCCGGGTGTATGTGCCCCATTTATTTTTTTTTTTGAACTTCAAATCAAGATGTGCAGTGTGCACATGAATTTGTTCGTAATATTTGTTTTTTTAAACTATAGTCTTTCCTTCAAAAGGCCTGAGGGATAGTGAACTGGCCCCCTGGGTAAACAGTTTAAAGACCCCTGCCCTAAGGTATCCTGGACTTAGGGGTTATTAATCTCCCAGCCCTGAAACATCCCTGAACATTCTACCCGTTGTAGGAGGCACCATGGGAATTTGGACCCCGGGTAATTTACAAGCCTTTACTCCAATTGAACCCAAGAAAATTCAAAATGGCTTAGGCAGTTACTCTATTTTGGTCACTTTTGACTCGTCCTGCACTAGCCCATTATTTCCATTTAACTCTATAACGCGAAGCATGATGTTTTCATAACATTAAAAATGTATATATTAATACATATATATATATATATATTTATAACTATGAAAGTCCACAACAAAAAGAAAATTTTTTCCCAAAATTAAAATTGAAGCGTTATAGGGTTAAAAAGAAGGATGGGTCTTATCAGCGGGTCCAAGACCTTAGCATCATAAATGAATCAGTGATCAGACTGCACCTAGTAGTGCCCAAACCTGTGCCCTCCTAGGGGAAAGTGTGAATGCTTTTATCCCTCTTCCTGTACTTCCAATGAACAAACACACATGTCTGGTAATCCTAAGATTATTTTTGTTTCCTGTGACACTCACCTAATTTCAAGGCCACTGCCACCTCACAAGCTTAGCCTTGTCGTAGTCAAACTGTTCACCTTTTAGACCGTTTGTTTTTCTCAGAAGTTATCGGGTGATTAAAGCTTCTGAACCAAGTGTACCAGGTCCACGACTACCATCTCCTGGACCACCTCAACCTTATCCATCCTGGATAAAGTTGCCCTCAATGGACAACCCCTCCCAGCAGTGTAGGAAGGGTATGGACCCAAAGCCCCACCTCGCCCCTTTTGCCAGCAGGAAGCAGCTAGAGATGTCGTCGCCCAGTACCCCCAAAGATTTGGGTCCATATCTCTTCAGGGGGGCAAATGTTAGGTAGCTATGCTAGGGACTGGGGCATCCGTTATGCATGCCCATAGGGCCAAGATAAGAGCCCAGTTAGGAGAGGCACCCTGTGCATGCTCAGAGGTCCAGATTTCTGGCCATGAAGGGGAGGTCACCTGGGTGGTTCCTGTACCTGGATTGACCAATCTAGGCCATGTAAATTCAATTCAGCCACTGGGGTCGGCCAGACTTGCCCACCACGCCTCCCTACGCTCATAAAACTCTCTTGAGTGCAGACCAGGCTTCTGCATGATTTCTCTCTCACTCAGGAAGGCTCTTTGGAGGCAGCTGTGCTGCACATGAGTGGCTGGTGGATACTGTTCAGATGCATGGCTTTCTGCTTGCAAGGGTTTTTGTCTCAGCTGACTGTAAGGGAGGAGGTAGTACGTCTGGATCACAGAGTATCCATGTCCACAAACGAGGCTGCTCATTCCACAGTCCTGGAAGTGCTTTATGAAAACCCTCTGCTTTGCAATGTCACTCTTTGTAGATTAGAGTGGGAGGGGCTGGGACCAAGGTATGCTGCCTCTTACTCCCAGTTGCAGGTTTCTGGATGCTGATTGTATCTCTTACAGCATCAGTTAGTGGGCTTGTTGTCTGCCTCAGGCTTTGTTCACGGAGATCCTCCAGCTAGTTGGTGGTGTGTGCGCATGAGCAGAGACTTCCTGCCAATCCCCCATGAGTAGTAGAGCTCCCATGGTGTGGACTCCATGAAAGCCTTGCCCCAGGCAGCATGCTTACAAAGGAGGGTGGGCCCTGCAGGACAGAGGACCATTCCCCCTGTGGAATGGCCTCAGAGATCCACCTCCCTCTCTGGCCAGCTGCTGGGGCTGTGGGTCCTAAGCATCATGGCTGACTCAATAATAGACACAGGGTGAGGCGACTCCAGTAGCTGTTTTGACTGGTCTAATCCAGCCTGAGATCATCCTTGCATGAGCCCCTGCCAAGATTATTTTTGTTTCTTTTATGATCTTTTCATTAGTGGCTCCTACAACACTAACCACCATCCATAAATACATCATCTGTTTGAAGCCCATCTGTACATTAATTGCCCTCCTTATTCACAAAATATCCACTCTCCACCCAAGCCCCTGGCCTCAGCTCCTCATTTTTCCCCCCTCAATGCCCGCCACCCATCCCTCATCAATCCTTGGAAATGTACTAATTCTTTTGTCATATTTTCACCCACCTTTCTTTTGAGGTCAATGAAGATCCTTGTAATCGGTTCCCACTTTCCATCCTGCCCTTCCTCCACCCTCCCAGTATCTCCACTCATAACACTGGTAAAGGGCCCATCCACTCTGGATTCCCCGTGTTTGAAATTCCTATCGGTACTAGAATACCTTCTCTAGTTTGGCCAGATTAGTATGGTAGAACTGGGATCATGATAGTGGGGCAAGAGAAAGCATTAAGAACTAGAGGAAAGTTGTGTTTCATCTTTGCTGTCTCATACCCTGTATTCTTTAATCTCCACTCTGAGATCCTTCTGTAAGGGGATGTCCAGTGCACTGCAAATAGGTTTTGGGTCTATACCCGGCAGTCCCCTCTCATTCTCCATGATAAGATTTTTTTGTTCTCATGATACCTGTTGCCTTATCCCTTTAAAACTTTGTGATCACACAGGCTGGTATGCTTTCTCCATGTGGGCTCTGTTGCTTCAGAGCCAGATGGCTGTTTCTTTACCCTCAGGCCTTTAAGACCCCACACGCTATATCTTTAGGTAGATGGACACCATCGGCTTTCTTCACCACATTTGCTTATGCAGCCGCTTTGTGGTCAGTGATTGTGTAGGGAAGGTGAGCATCTTAGAATGCCAATTTAATAGAACAGTGTTATTGCAATGAGGGAGTCCTTGAGCGGAGGCCCTATGTCCATCTGCTACCTTAATACTAAATCTATAAACATATGGACATAGATCTATTTCCCCATGCCCCTTTGTAAATATATGTACATATGTACATGCCTTTATTTAGACGTCTATAACTGGCCCTTGCTTCCCAGCTCACTCTTCTATACTCTTTGATTTTCCTCTTGTGCCCACTGACATGCTCAGTCTTCCTTTGGGTTTCAGTAATTCCTCTTGGTTACATTACCTTTGATCACGCCCTACCAGGCCTCCTACATCCCCCTCACTATCGTTTTCCATCACTTGTTGTACCCTTGTCTCTGGGTTTCTTTACAGCACTTCCTTTCCCCCCACCGTGCTCACTCCCATGCCCAATGGAAAGGGCCGGTCACATGTTTACTCCTCCAGATTGTTCATCCAGCCTCTCTTAATTAGACAGACCTGTAAAGGTAATAACATGCACAAAACAAGACTGAGCTAAACCAAGCAGCAAAAAGAAAAAAAAAAACAAACAAAAATGAAAACAAAACCCAACCCAAATCCAATGACACTAAAAGAAAACAACACTAACCAGAAAGAAAAGTACAAGGACTGTGTGGTGAACTTTAGGAGTGTTTTCCAGTCCAGTCTGTGGGGGCACCGAACCCTGACCACAAAGTCCACCTTTGGCATTCCCCGGGGACTTTGATGCTCCGTTTTCTTACTCTTCCGCTGCACTCTCTTAGTGTCATGCATCGAAGTGGCAGGATCAGTTCGGGCGCAGTTCCCACACTGTGTGTCCAGTGTTGTCCCCTCTAAGGCTAAGGGTCTTTGAGGGACGTTTCTCATCGTGGGGCTGCCCATGTGGTCTTCTCTGTGGATTGGCTTCTCTGATTGGGAACATCATCCTCAAGGTGTATTGGGCCAGGGTGTGCTCCATTCTCCCCTCCTCCCCCTTGTTCTGCGCTGTGTTCACTGATCAGATATGTCCCTCTCCGCGAGCTGCAGATCCGGTGCCATCCTGTGAAATACAATCTTTTGGGGCTGCAAGGATGTGGGGGGGTGGGTATCAGCTCAGATCTTTTGAGAGTCCAGGAGATATTGACTTCTCGATGGGCACAGTTCTGTGGGGCACCGTGCTCTTGGTCCAGACGCTGGTTGTGAATATGACTTTGTTGTTAACCAGTTGTGTGTCTCTGGGTCAACTCCCGTGTGTTTTTGAGTGAGTTTTCTAATCTGCAAAGTAAATGTACAGGATTATCCAGACTCCCATGTCAGCAAGTTATCGAGAGGGGTTAATCAGAGACTGTTTCATATAGTGTGTACCTGCGCGCCGCATTCTAGACCTGCGATGGCAATTATGAGCTCAGGATAGAGATGGTGTCCAGCAGGTAACATACGTGGCTCCATATTGAAACAGGAAGCCCACTGTGGAGATTTGGTCCTTCTGTTGATGGCCACCGGCCACCTAGTCTTCTCCTGCTATAACTGCTTCACTGGCTCAGCAGCTGAGCCAGAAGCCAGTGATATCATAACCAGGTGGCTAACTGGGCCAAAGGGCTGATAGATATTTGTTATTTTGTTGTCTTGGGAAACCCACCTACCCTCCATGCAAACCTTCTGGTGTGAGTTATCTGTGGAAGGAATCATAGGCTCACAGTAATTCACATCTTTCTTCTTGAAAATGTGCCCATATTCCTTTCTGAACCTGACAAGGTGGCCCCTGTGTCCACCAAGAAATTTACTGCCTGGCCTCCTACTTGGAGAGTTAGCCTGGGCTTTTGGAGGCGAAGTGAAACAGAGCCCTGACCCCTTCATTGAGCTTCTTCAAGCATTATTGTCTCTTGCTTGGGTCTTTCTACGTGCAGATGAGGCCCATCCACTCTAGTGGAGGGTCGTGCACCTCTCCTCGGGTTTTCAAGGCACTGATTTTTCCAGTGTCCTTCTTTCCTGCAGTAGGCACATTGGTCCTTCCCCATGGCTTGGCGGTGCCCACAGGTTAGTCTCTCCGTGAGTGGGCCATGCTCTCCTTTTCCTGAGTCTCTGGGGTATCTCATGGCAATTATGATTATTTTAGCTAGCTTCTTTGTCTCTGTCGTGCTAGGGTCATCTCTGTTGTTATACACTCAATGAGCCACTTATACCAAATCGCTAAGATTTTTCCCTTCAAACCCTTCCCACTTCTTTGTCATGTCTGAGGCAGACTGACTGAGTAATAAAAGCAATACTTATTGCCCTCCTGTTTTCAGTGCCTCCGGGCCGTTAGGAGTATAAAGCCCGTAGGCTTCCCTCAGCCACTCTAGAAAGGCAGGCGGATATTCTCTTATAGGAACCTGAAAATTCTCACTGACCTTAGATAAATTCATAGGTTTCCTAGCTCTTCTGCAGAGGGTCATGTAAGAGCAATGGTTGATACCTGGTAAAGTCCTCTGGGCCTTGCTAGGAATTGAGATCCCACATTGTTGGTGTAGTGGCCAAAAGAGTTTCTCTCAAGTGGGGAGTGCCCGCTCGCTGACCATCAGGTTCACTGACTGCTTACTGGGCCTCTGTCTGGAAGGGCTACCCTCCTCCGTTGTGAACAGCACCTGGAGAAGTTGTTGGCAAGCATTCCAGGTGGGCTGATGAGTATGGAAGTCATACCAGTACTAGTGTGTGGGGGGGGATGCTTGTAAGGGGTGGGGGTGAGTTTGGGGGGTCGGTGGGGGAGGGAGTGACTCAATAAGGGCCTGTTAGAAGTTTTCTATTTCTGGACCCTAGAAACCTTATAGGGCGGGGGTTGAAAGAAAGGGTTTGAAGCCAGCTCTCCCACTCCCAGAGTTCTCCTGCAAAATGGGATAAAGCCGATTAGGGGAGAGTGATGGGGAGGGGAGGGGAGGGGAGGGGTGGGGGAGTGATGGGGGAGGGGAGGGGTGAGGGAGGGGAGGGGTGGGGGAGGGTGATGGGGAGGGATGGCCTCCACCTATGTGGTTTTGGGAACTTGGACCGTTTGTTTTTCCGGTCCTTCCATGTTTCCTGAAACCTTGGAAACAAGGGCCCTTTCTTTGTGGGAGGGAGTAAGTCTTTTATATTTGCAGGCTTCTTAGTGGCAATGTCAGCCCACACTTGAAGTAACGGGATCAGATCGGGATATCCTGGTTCCCTTTAACCATAACTATGAACTCTTAGTAACAGGGGATGGGAAAACTAGTCTTGCGTGGGTCAATCAGGGACTCCTTCTGCCCCATCACTTTTAAACAAATTGTAGAGTCTCCAAGCTTTTGGGTTGAAACCACATCCTCTTGGTGAATGCCGAGGGCAGGGGTCCTCAAACTACAACCTGTGGGCCACATGCAGACAGCCGAGGACGTTGATCCTTTCTGCCGGGTGTATGTGCCCCATTTATTTTTTTTTTTTTGAACTTCAAATCAAGATGTGCAGTGTGCACATGAATTTGTTCGTAATATTTGTTTTTTTAAACTATAGTCTTTCCTTCAAAAGGCCTGAGGGATAGTGAACTGGCCCCCTGGGTAAACAGTTTAAGGACCCCTGCCCTAAGGTATCCTGGACTTAGGGGTTATTAATCTCCCAGCCCTGAAACATCCCTGAACATTCTACCCGTTGTAGGAGGCACCATGGGAATTTGGACCCAGGGTAATTTACAAGCCTTTACTCCAATTGAACCCAAGAAAATTCAAAATGACTTAGGCAGTTACTCTATTTTGGTCACTTTTGACTCATCCTGCACTAGCCCATTATTTCCATTTAACTCTATAACGCGAAGCATGATGTTTTCATAACATTAAAAAATATATATATTAATACATATATATATTTATAACTATGAAAGTCCACAACAAAAAGAAAATTTTTTCCCAAAATTAAAATTGAAGTGTTATAGTGTTAAAAAGAAGGATGGGTCTTATCAGCGGGTCCAAGACCTTAGCATCATAAATGAATCAGTGATCAGACTGCACCTAGTAGTGCCCAAACCTGTGCCCTCCTAGGGGAAAGTGTGAATGCTTTTATCCCTCTTCCTGTACTTCCAATGAACAAACACACATGTCTGGTAATCCTAAGATTATTTTTGTTTCCTGTGACACTCACCTAATTTCAAGGCCACTGCCACCTCACAAGCTTAGCCTTGTCGTAGTCAAACTGTTCACCTTTTAGACCGTTTGTTTTTCTCAGAAGTTATCGGGTGATTAAAGCTTCTGAACCAAGTGTGCCAGGTCCACGACTACCATCTCCTGGACCACCTCAACCTTATCCATCCTGGATAAAGTTGCCCTCAATGGACAACCCCTCCCAGCAGTGTAGGAAGGGTATGGACCCAAAGCCCCACCTCGCCCCTTTTGCCAGCAGGAAGCAGCTAGAGATGTCGTCGCCCAGTACCCCCAAAGATTTGGGTCCATATCTCTTCAGGGGGGCAAATGTTAGGTAGCTATACTAGGGACTGGGGCATCCGTTATGCATGCCCATAGGGCCAAGAAAAGAGCCCAGTTAGGAGAGGCACCCTGTGCATGCTCAGAGGTCCAGATTTCTGGCCATGAAGGGGAGGTCACCTGGGTGGTTCCTGTACCTGGATTGACCAATCTAGGCCATGTAAATTCAATTCAGCCACTGGGGTCGGCCAGACTTGCCCACCACGCCTCCCTACGCTCATTAAACTCTCTTGAGTGCAGACCAGGCTTCTGCATGATTTCTCTCTCACTCAGGAAGGCTCTTTGGAGGCAGCTGTGCTGCACATGAGTGGCTGGTGGATACTGTTCAGATGCATGGCTTTCTGCTTGCAAGGGTTTTTGTCTCAGCTGACTGTAAGGGAGGAGGTAGTACGTCTGGATCACAGAGTATCCATGTCCACAAACGAGGCTGCTCATTCCACAGTCCTGGAAGTGCTTTATGAAAGCCCTCTGCTTTGCAATGTCACTCCTTGTAGATTAGAGTGGGAGGGGCTGGGACCAAGGTATGCTGCCTCTTACTCCCAGTTGCAGGTTTCTGGATGCTGATTGTAGCTCTTACAGCATCAGTTAGTGGGCTTGTTGTCTGCCTCAGGCTTTGTTCACGGAGATCCTCCAGCTAGTTGGTGGTGTGTGCGCATGAGCAGAGGCTTCCTGCCAATCCCCCATGAGTAGTAGAGCTCCCATGGTGTGGACTCCATGAAAGCCTTGCCCCAGGCAGCATGCTTACAAAGGAGGGTGGGCCCTGCAGGACAGAGGACCATTCCCCCTGTGGAATGGCCTCAGAGATCCACCTCCCTCTCTGGCCAGCTGCTGGGGCTGTGGGTCCTAAGCATCATGGCTGACTCAGTAATAGACACAGGGTGAGGCGACTCCAGTAGCTGTTTTGACTGGTCTAATCCAGCCTGAGATCATCCTTGCATGAGCCCTCTGCCAAGATTATTTTTGTTTCTTTTATGATCTTTTCATTAGTGGCTCCTACAACACTAACCACAATCCATAAATACATCATCTGTTTGAAGCCCATCTGTACATTAATTGCCCTCCTTATTCACAAAATATCCACTCTCCACCCAAGCCCCTGGCCTCAGCTCCTCATTTTCCGCCCCTCAATGCCCGCCACCCATCCCTCATCAATCCTTGGAAATGTACTAATTCTTTTGTCATATTTTCACCCACCTTTCTTTTGAGTTCAATGAAGATCCTTGTAATCGGTTCCCACTTTCCATCCTGCCCTTCCTCCACCCTCCCAGTATCTCCACTCATAACACTGGTAAACGGCCCATCCACTCTGGATTCCCCGTGTTTGAAATTCCTATCGGTACTAGAATACCTTCTCTAGTTTGGCCAGATTAGTATGGTAGAACTGGGATCATGATAGTGGGGCAAGAGAAAGCATTAAGAACTAGAGGAAAGTTGTGTTTTTCTTTGCTGTCTCATACCCTGTATTCTTTAATCTCCACTCTGAGATCCTTCTGTAAGGGGATGTCCAGTGCACTGCAAATAGGTTTTGGGTCTATACCCGGCAGTCCCCTCTCATTCTCCATGATAAGATTTTTTTGTTCTCATGATACCTGTTGCCTTATCCCTTTAAAACTTTGTGATCACACAGGCTGGTATGCTTTCTCCATGTGGGCTCTGTTGCTTCAGAGCCAGATGGCTGTTTCTTTACCCTCAGGCCTTTAAGACCCCACACGCTATATCTTTAGGTAGCTGGACACCATCGGCTTTCTTCACCACATTTGCTTATGCAGCCGCTTTGTGGTCAGTGATTGTGTAGGGAAGGTGAGCATCTTAGAATGCCAATTTAATAGAACAGTGTTATTGCAATGAGGGAGTCCTTGAGCGGAGGCCCTATGTCCATCTGCTACCTTAATACTAAATCTATAAACATATGGACATAGATCTATTTCCCCATGCCCCTTTGTAAATATATGTACATATGTACATGCCTTTATTTAGACGTCTATAACTGGCCCTTGCTTCCCAGCTCACTCTTCTATACTCTTTGATTTTCCTCTTGTGCCCACTGACATGCTCAGTCTTCCTTTGGGTTTCAGTAATTCCTCTTGGTTACATTACCTTTGATCACGCCCTACCAGGCCTCCTACATCCCCCTCACTATCGTTTTCCATCACTTGTTGTACCCTTGTCTCTGGGTTTCTTTACAGCACTTCCTTTCCCCCCACCGTGCTCACTCCCATGCCCAATGGAAAGGGCCGGTCACATGTTTACTCCTCCAGATTGTTCATCCAGCCTCTCTTAATTAGACAGACCTGTAAAGGTAATAACATGCACAAAACAAGACTGAGCTAAACCAAGCAGCAAAAAGAAAAAAAAAACAAACAAAAATGAAAACAAAACCCAACCCAAATCCAATGACACTAAAAGAAAACAACACTAACCAGAAAGAAAAGTACAAGGACTGTGTGGTGAACTTTAGGAGTGTTTTCCAGTCCAGTCTGTGGGGGCACCGAACCCTGACCACAAAGTCCACCTTTGGCATTCCCCGGGGACTTTGATGCTCCGTTTTCTTACTCTTCCGCTGCACTCTCTTAGTGTCATGCATCGAAGTGGCAGGATCAGTTCGGGCGCAGTTCCCACACTGTGTGTCCAGTGTTGTCCCCTCTAAGGCTATGGGTCTTTGAGGGACGTTTCTCATCGTGGGGCTGCCCATGTGGTCTTCTCTGTGGATTGGCTTCTCTGATTGGGAACATCATCCTCAAGGTGTATTGGGCCAGGGTGTGCTCCATTCTCCCCTCCTCCCCCTTGTTCTGCCCTGTGTTCACTGATCAGATATGTCCCTCTCCGCGAGCTGCAGATCCGGTGCCATCCTGTGAAATACAATCTTTTGGGGCTGCAAGGATGTGGGGGGGTGGGTATCAGCTCAGATCTTTTGAGAGTCCAGGAGATATTGACTTCTCCATGGGCACAGTTCTGTGGGGCACCGTGCTCTTGGTCCAGACGCTGGTTGTGAATATGACTTTGTTGTTAACCAGTTGTGTGTCTCTGGGTCAACTCCCATGTGTTTTTGAGTGAGTTTTCTAATCTGCAAAGTAAATGTACAGGATTATCCAGACTCCCATGTCAGCAAGTTATCGAGAGGGGTTAATCAGAGACTGTTTCATATAGTGTGTACCTGCGCGCCGCATTCTAGACCTGCGATGGCAATTATGAGCTCAGGATAGAGATGGTGTCCAGCAGGTAACATACGTGGCTCCATATTGAAACAGGAAGCCCACTGTGGAGATTTGGTCCTTCTGTTGATGGCCACCGGCCACCTAGTCTTCTCCTGCTATAACTGCTTCACTGGCTCAGCAGCTGAGCCAGAAGCCAGTGATATCATAACCAGGTGGCTAACTGGGCCAAAGGGCTGATAGATATTTGTTATTTTGTTGTCTTGGGAAACCCACCTACCCTCCATGCAAACCTTCTGGTGTGAGTTATCTGTGGAAGGAATCATAGGCTCACAGTAATTCACATCTTTCTTCTTGAAAATGTGCCCATATTCCTTTCTGAACCTGACAAGGTGGCCCCTGTGTCCACCAAGAAATTTACTGCCTGGCCTCCTACTTGGAGAGTTAGCCTGGGCTTTTGGCGGCGAAGTGAAACAGAGCCCTGACCCCTTCATTGAGCTTCTTCAAGCATTATTGTCTCTTGCTTGGGTCTTTCTACGTGCAGATGAGGCCCATCCACTCTAGTGGAGGGTCGTGCACCTCTCCTGGGGTTTTCAAGGCACTGATTTTTCCAGTGTCCTTCTTTCCTGCAGTAGGCACATTGGTCCTTCCCCATGGCTTGGCGGTGCCCACAGGTTAGTCTCTCCGTGAGTGGGCCATGCTCTCCTTTTCCTGAGTCTCTGGGGTCTCTCATGGCAATTACGATTATTTTAGCTAGCTTCTTTGTCTCTGTCATGCTAGGGTCATCTCTGTTGTTATACACTCAATGAGCCACTTGTACCAAATCGCTAAGATTTTTCCCTTCAAACCCTTCCCACTTCTTTGTCATGTCTGAGGCAGACTGACTGAGTAATAAAGGCAATACTTATTGCCCTCCTGTTTTCAGTGCCTCCGGGCCGTTAGGGGTATAAAGCCCGTAGGCTTCCCTCAGCCACTCTAGAAAGGCAGGCGGATATTCTCTTATAGGAACCTGAAAATTCTCACTGACCTTAGATAAATTCATAGGTTTCCTAGCTCTTCTGCAGAGGGTCATGTAAGAGCAATGGTTGATACCTGGTAAAGTCCTCTGGGCCTTGCTAGGAATTGAGATCCCACATTGTTGGTGTAGTGGCCAAAAGAGTTTCTCCCAAGTGGGGAGTGCCCGCTCGCTGACCATCAGGTTCACTGACTGCTTACTGGGCCTCTGTCTGGAAGGGCTACCCTCCTCCGTTGTGAACAGCACCTGGAGAAGTTGTTGGCAAGCATTCCAGGTGGGCTGATGAGTATGGAAGTCATACCAGTACTAGTGTGTGTGGGGGGCTGCTTGTTAGGGGTGGGGGTGAGTTTGGGGGGCCGGTGGGGGAGGGAGTGACTCAATAAGGGCCTGTTAGAAGTTTTCTATTTCTGGACCCTAGAAACCTTATAGGGCGGGGGTTGAAAGAAAGGGTTTGAAGCCAACTCTCCCACTCCCAGAGTTCTCCTGCAAAATGGGATAAAGCCGATTAGGGGAGAGTGATGGGGAGTGGAGGGGAGGGGAGGGGTGGGGGAGGGGTGAGGGAGGGGAGGGGTGGGGGAGGGTGATGTGGAGGGATGGCCTCCACCTATGTGGTTTTGGGAACTTGGACCGTTTGTTTTTCCGGTCCTTCCATGTTTCCTGAAACCTTGGAAACAAGGGCCCTTTCTTTGCGGGAGGGAGTAAGTCTTTTATATTTGCAGGCTTCTTAGTGGCAATGTCAGCCCACACTTGAAGTAACGGGATCAGATCGGGATATCCTGGTTCCCTTTAAACATAACTATGAACTCTTAGTAATAGGGGGTGGGAAAACTAGTCTTGCGTGGGTCAATCAGGGACTCCTTCTGCCCCATCACTTTTAAACAAATTGTAGAGTCTCCAAGCTTTTGGGTTGAAACCACATCCTCTTGGTGAATGCCGAGAGCAGGGGTCCTCAAACTACAACCTGTGGGCCACATGCAGACAGCCGAGGACGTTGATCCTTTCTGCCGGGTGTATGTGCCCCATTTATTTTTTTTTTTGAACTTCAAATCAAGATGTGCAGTGTGCACATGAATTTGTTCGTAATATTTGTTTTTTTAAACTATAGTCTTTCCTTCAAAAGGCCTGAGGGATAGTGAACTGGCCCCCTGGGTAAACAGTTTAAGGACCCCTGCCCTAAGGTATCCTGGACTTAGGGGTTATTAATCTCCCAGCCCTGAAACATCCCTGAACATTCTACCCGTTGTAGGAGGCACCATGGGAATTTGGACCCCGGGTAATTTACAAGCCTTTACTCCAATTGAACCCACGAAAATTCAAAATGGCTTAGGCATTTACTCTATTTTGGTCACTTTTGACTCGTCCTGCACTAGCCCATTATTTCCATTTAACTCTATAACGCGAAGCATGATGTTTTCATAACATTAAAAATGTATATATTAATACATATATATATATATATTTATAACTATGAAAGTCCACAACAAAAAGAAAATTTTTTCCCAAAATTAAAATTGAAGCGTTATAGGGTTAAAAAGAAGGATGGGTCTTATCAGCGGGTCCAAGACCTTAGCATCATAAATGAATCAGTGATCCGACTGCACCTAGTAGTGCCCAAACCTGTGCCCTCCTAGGGGAAAGTGTGAATGCTTTTATCCCTCTTCCTGTACTTCCAATGAACAAACACACATGTCTGGTAATCCTAAGATTATTTTTGTTTCCTGTGACACTCACCTAATTTCAAGGCCACTGCCACCTCACAAGCTTAGCCTTGTCGTAGTCAAACTGTTCACCTTTTAGACCGTTTGTTTTTCTCAGAAGTTATCGGGTGATTAAAGCTTCTGAACCAAGTGTGCCAGGTCCACGACTACCATCTCCTGGACCACCTCAACCTTATCCATCCTGGATAAAGTTGCCCTCAATGGACAACCCCTCCCAGCAGTGTAGGAAGGGTATGGACCCAAAGCCCCACCTCGCCCCTTTTGCCAGCAGGAAGCAGCTAGAGATGTCGTCGCCCAGTACCCCCAAAGATTTGGGTCCATATCTCTTCAGGGGGGCAAATGTTAGGTAGCTATACTAGGGACTGGGGCATCCGTTATGCATGCCCATAGGGCCAAGATAAGAGCCCAGTTAGGAGAGGCACCCTGTGCATGCTCAGAGGTCCAGATTTCTGGCCATGAAGGGGAGGTCACCTGGGTGGTTCCTGTACCTGGATTGACCAATCTAGGCCATGTAAATTCAATTCAGCCACTGGGGTCGGCCAGACTTGCCCACCACGCCTCCCTAACGCTCATAAAACTCTCTTGAGTGCAGACCAGGCTTCTGCATGATTTCTCTCTCACTCAGGAAGGCTCTTTGGAGGCAGCTGTGCTGCACATGAGTGGCTGGTGGATACTGCTCAGATGCATGGCTTTCTGCTTGCAAGGGTTTTTGTCTCAGCTGACTGTAAGGGAGGAGGTAGTACGTCTGGATCACAGAGTATCCATGTCCACAAACGAGGCTGCTCATTCCACAGTCCTGGAAGTGCTTTATGAAAACCCTCTGCTTTGCAATGTCACTCCTTGTAGATTAGAGTGGGAGGGGCTGGGACCAAGGTATGCTGCCTCTTACTCCCAGTTGCAGGTTTCTGGATGCTGATTGTATCTCTTACAGCATCAGTTAGTGGGCTTGTTGTCTGCCTCAGGCTTTGTTCACGGAGATCCTCCAGCTAGTTGGTGGTGTGTGCGCATGAGCAGAGGCTTCCTGCCAATCCCCCATGAGTAGTAGAGCTCCCATGGTGTGGACTCCATGAAAGCCTTGCCCCAGGCAGCATGCTTACAAAGGAGGGTGGGCCCTGCAGGACAGAGGACCATTCCCCCTGTGGAATGGCCTCAGAGATCCACCTCCCTCTCTGGCCAGCTGCTGGGGCTGTGGGTCCTAAGCATCATGGCTGACTCAGTAATAGACACAGGGTGAGGCGACTCCAGTAGCTGTTTTGACTGGTCTAATCCAGCCTGAGATCATCCTTGCATGAGCCCTCTGCCAAGATTATTTTTGTTTCTTTTATGATCTTTTCATTAGTGGCTCCTACAACACTAACCACAATCCATAAATACATCATCTGTTTGAAGCACATCTGTACATTAATTGCCCTCCTTATTCACAAAATATCCACTCTCCACCCAAGCCCCTGGCCTCAGCTCCTCATTTTTCCCCCCTCAATGCCCGCCACCCATCCCTCATCAATCCTTGGAAATGTACTAATTCTTTTGTCATATTTTCACCCACCTTTCTTTTGAGGTCAATGAAGATCCTTGTAATCGGTTCCCACTTTCCATCCTGCCCTTCCTCCACCCTCCCAGTATCTCCACTCATAACACTGGTAAAGGGCCCATCCACTCTGGATCCCCCGTGTTTGAAATTCCTATCGGTACTAGAATACCTTCTCTAGTTTGGCCAGATTAGTATGGTAGAACTGGGATCATGATAGTGGGGCAAGAGAAAGCATTAAGAACTAGAGGAAAGTTGTGTTTCATCTTTGCTGTCTCATACCCTGTATTCTTTAATCTCCACTCTGAGATCCTTCTGTAAGGGGATGTCCAGTGCACTGCAAATAGGTTTTGGGTCTATACCCGGCAGTCCCCTCTCATTCTCCATGATAAGATTTTTTTGTTCTCATGATGCCTGTTGCCTTATCCCTTTAAAACTTTGTGATCACACAGGCTGGTATGCTTTCTCCATGTGGGATCTGTTGCTTCAGAGCCAGATGGCTGTTTCTTTACCCTCAGGCCTTTAAGACCCCACACGCTATATCTTTAGGTAGCTGGACACCATCGGCTTTCTTCACCACATTTGCTTATGCAGCCACTTTGTGGTCAGTGATTGTGTAGGGAAGGTGAGCATCTTAGAATGCCAATTTAATAGAACAGTGTTATTGCAATGAGGGAGTCCTTGAGCGGAGGCCCTATGTCCATCTGCTACCTTAATACTAAATCTATAAACATATGGACATAGATCTATTTCCCCATGCCCCTTTGTAAATATATGTACATATGTACATGCCTTTATTTAGACGTCTATAACTGGCCCTTGCTTCCCAGCTCACTCTTCTATACTCTTTGATTTTCCTCTTGTGCCCACTGACATGCTCAGTCTTCCTTTGGGTTTCAGTAATTCCTCTTGGTTACATTACCTTTGATCACGCCCTACCAGGCCTCCTACATCCCCCTCACTACCGTTTTCCATCACTTGTTGTACCCTTGTCTCTGGGTTTCTTTACAGCACTTCCTTTCCCCCCACCGTGCTCACTCCCATGCCCAATGGAAAGGGCCGGTCACATGTTTACTCCTCCAGATTGTTCATCCAGCCTCTCTTAATTAGACAGACCTGTAAAGGTAATAACATGCACAAAACAAGACTGAGCTAAACCAAGCAGCAAAAAGAAAAAAAAACAAACAAAAATGAAAACAAAACCCAACCCAAATCCAATGACACTAAAAGAAAACAACACTAACCAGAAAGAAAAGTACAAGGACTGTGTGGTGAACTTTAGGAGTGTTTTCCAGTCCAGTCTGTGGGGGCACCGAACCCTGACCACAAAGTCCACCTTTGGCATTCCCCGGGGACTTTGATGCTCCGTTTTCTTACTCTTCCGCTGCACTCTCTTAGTGTCATGCATCGAAGTGGCAGGATCAGTTCGGGCGCAGTTCCCACACTGTGTGTCCAGTGTTGTCCCCTCTAAGGCTAAGGGTCTTTGAGGGACGTTTCTCATCGTGGGGCTGCCCATGTGGTCTTCTCTGTGGATTGGCTTCTCTGATTGGGAACATCATCCTCAAGGTGTATTGGGCCAGGATGTGCTCCATTCTCCCCTCCTCCCCCTTGTTCTGCCCTGTGTTCTCTGATCAGATATGTCCCTCTCCGCGAGCTGCAGATCCGGTGCCATCCTGTGAAATACAATCTTTTGGGGCTGCAAGGATGTGGGGGGGTGGGTATCAGCTCAGATCTTTTGAGAGTCCAGGAGATATTGACTGCTCGATGGGCACAGTTCTGTGGGGCACCGTGCTCTTGGTCCAGACGCTGGTTGTGAATATGACTTTGTTGTTAACCAGTTGTGTGTCTCTGGGTCAACTCCCGTGTGTTTTTGAGTGAGTTTTCTAATCTGCAAAGTAAATGTACAGGATTATCCAGACTCCCATGTCAGCAAGTTATCGAGAGGGGTTAATCAGAGACTGTTTCATATAGTGTGTACCTGCGTGCCGCATTCTAGACCTGCGATGGCAATTATGAGCTCAGGATAGAGATGGTGTCCAGCAGGTAACATACGTGGCTCCATATTGAAACAGGAAGCCCACTGTGGAGATTTGGTCCTTCCGTTGATGGCCACCGGCCACCTAGTCTTCTCCTGCTATAAGTGCTTCACTGGCTCAGCAGCTGAGCCAGAAGCCAGTGATATCATAACCAGGTGGCTAACTGGGCCAAAGGGCTGATAGATATTTGTTATTTTGTTGTCTTGGGAAACCCACCTACCCTCCATGCAAACCTTCTGGTGTGAGTTATCTGTGGAAGGAATCATAGGCTCACAGTAATTCACATCTTTCTTCTTGAAAATGTGCCCATATTCCTTTCTGAACCTGACAAGGTGGCCCCTGTGTCCACCAAGAAATTTACTGCCTGGCCTCCTACTTGGAGAGTTAGCCTGGGCTTTTGGCGGCGAAGTGAAACAGAGCCCTGACCCCTTCATTGAGCTTCTTCAAGCATTATTGTCTCTTGCTTGGGTCTTTCTACGTGCAGATGAGGCCCATCCACTCTAGTGGAGGGTCGTGCACCTCTCCTGGGGTTTTCAAGGCACTGATTTTTCCAGTGTCCTTCTTTCCTGCAGTAGGCACATTGGTCCTTCCCCATGGCTTGGCGGTGCCCACAGGTTAGTCTCTCCGTGAGTGGGCCATGCTCTCCTTTTCCTGAGTCTCTGGGGTCTCTCATGGCAATTCCTAGTATTTTAGCTAGCTTCTTTGTCTCTGTCATGCTAGGGTCATCTCTGTTGTTATACACTCAATGAGCCACTTGTACCAAATCGCTAAGGTTTTTCCCTTCAAACCCTTCCCACTTCTTTGTCATGTCTGAGGCAGACTGACTGAGTAATAAAGGCAATACTTATTGCCCTCCTGTTTTCAGTGCCTCCGGGCCGTTAGGGGTATAAAGCCCGTAGGCTTCCCTCAGCCACTCTAGAAAGGCAGGCGGATATTCTCTTATAGGAACCTGAAAATTCTCACTGACCTTAGATAAATTCATAGGTTTCCTAGCTCTTCTGCAGAGGGTCATGTAAGAGCAATGGTTGATACCTGGTAAAGTCCTCTGGGCCTTGCTAGGAATTGAGATCCCACATTGTTGGTGTAGTGGCCAAAAGAGTTTCTCTCAAGTGGGGAGTGCCCGCTCGCTGACCATCAGGTTCACTGACTGCTTACTGGGCCTCTGTCTGGAAGGGCTACCCTCCTCCGTTGTGAACAGCACCTGGAGAAGTTGTTGGCAAGCATTCCAGGTGGGCTGATGAGTATGGAAGTCATACCAGTACTAGTGTGTGTGGGGGGCTGCTTGTTAGGGGTGGGGGTGAGTTTGGGGGGCCGGTGGGGGAGGGAGTGACTCAATAAGGGCCTGTTAGAAGTTTTCTATTTCTGGACCCTAGAAACCTTATAGGGCGGGGGTTGAAAGAAAGGGTTTGAAGCCAGCTCTCCCACTCCCAGAGTTCTCCTGCAAAATGGGATAAAGCCGATTAGGGGAGAGTGATGGGGAGGGGAGGGGAGGGGAGGGGTGGGGGAGTGATGGGGGAGGGGAGGGCTGAGGGAGGGGAGGGGTGGGGGAGGGTGATGGGGAGGGATGGCCTCCACCTATGTGGTTTTGGGAACTTGGACCGTTTGTTTTTCCAGTCCTTCCATGTTTCCTGAAACCTTGGAAACAAGGGCCCTTTCTTTGCGGGAGGGAGTAAGTCTTTTATATTTGCAGGCTTCTTAGTGGCAATGTCAGCCCACACTTGAAGTAACGGGATCAGATCGGGATATCCTGGTTCCCTTTAACCATAACTATGAACTCTTAGTAACAGGGGATGGGAAAACTAGTCTTGCGTGGGTCAATCAGGGACTCCTTCTGCCCCATCACTTTTAAACAAATTGTAGAGTCTCCAAGCTTTTGGGTTGAAACCACATCCTCTTGGTGAATGCCGAGAGCAGGGGTCCTCAAACTACAACCTGTGGGCCACATGCAGACAGCCGAGGACGTTGATCCTTTCTGCCGGGTGTATGTGCCCCATTTATTTTTTTTTGAACTTCAAATCAAGATGTGCAGTGTGCACATGAATTTGTTCGTAATATTTGTTTTTTTAAACTATAGTCTTTCCTTCAAAAGGCCTGAGGGATAGTGAACTGGCCCCCTGGGTAAACAGTTTAAGGACCCCTGCCCTAAGGTATCCTGGACTTAGGGGTTATTAATCTCCCAGCCCTGAAACATCCCTGAACATTCTACCCGTTGTAGGAGGCACCATGGGAATTTGGACCCCGGGTAATTTACAAGCCTTTACTCCAATTGAACCCAAGAAAATTCAAAATGGCTTAGGCATTTACTCTATTTTGGTCACTTTTGACTCGTCCTGCACTAGCCCATTATTTCCATTTAACTCTATAACGCGAAGCATGATGTTTTCATAACATTAAAAATGTATATATTAATACATATATATATATATATTTATAACTATGAAAGTCCACAACAAAAAGAAAATTTTTTCCCAAAATTAAAATTGAAGCGTTATAGGGTTAAAAAGAAGGATGGGTCTTATCAGCGGGTCCAAGACCTTAGCATCATAAATGAATCAGTGATCCGACTGCACCTAGTAGTGCCCAAACCTGTGCCCTCCTAGGGGAAAGTGTGAATGCTTTTATCCCTCTTCCTGTACTTCCAATGAACAAACACACATGTCTGGTAATCCTAAGATTATTTTTGTTTCCTGTGACACTCACCTAATTTCAAGGCCACTGCCACCTCACAAGCTTAGCCTTGTCGTAGTCAAACTGTTCACCTTTTAGACCGTTTGTTTTTCTCAGAAGTTATCGGGTGATTAAAGCTTCTGAACCAAGTGTGCCAGGTCCACGACTACCATCTCCTGGACCACCTCAACCTTATCCATCCTGGATAAAGTTGCCCTCAATGGACAACCCCTCCCAGCAGTGTAGGAAGGGTATGGACCCAAAGCCCATCCTCGCCCCTTTTGCCAGCAGGAAGCAGCTAGAGATGTCGTCGCCCAGTACCCCCAAAGATTTGGGTCCATATCTCTTCAGGGGGGCAAATGTTAGGTAGCTATACTAGGGACTGGGGCATCCGTTATGCATGCCCATAGGGCCAAGATAAGAGCCCAGTTAGGAGAGGCACCCTGTGCATGCTCAGAGGTCCAGATTTCTGGCCATGAAGGGGAGGTCACCTGGGTGGTTCCTGTACCTGGATTGACCAATCTAGGCCATGTAAATTCAATTCAGCCACTGGGGTCGACCAGACTTGCCCACCACGCCTCCCTAACGCTCATAAAACTCTCTTGAGTGCAGACCAGGCTTCTGCATGATTTCTCTCTCACTCAGGAAGGCTCTTTGGAGGCAGCTGTGCTGCACATAAATGGCTGGTGGATACTGTTCAGATGCATGGCTTTCTGCTTGCAAGGGTTTTTGTCTCAGCTGACTGTAAGGGAGGAGGTAGTACGTCTGGATCACAGAGTATCCATGTCCACAAACGAGGCTGCTCATTCCACAGTCCTGGAAGTGCTTTATGAAAACCCTCTGCTTTGCAATGTCACTCCTTGTAGATTAGAGTGGGAGGGGCTGGGACCAAGGTATGCTGCCTCTTACTCCCAGTTGCAGGTTTCTGGATGCTGATTGTATCTCTTACAGCATCAGTTAGTGGGCTTGTTGTCTGCCTCAGGCTTTGTTCACGGAGATCCTCCAGCTAGTTGGTGGTGTGTGCGCATGAGCAGAGGCTTCCTGCCAATCCCCCATGAGTAGTAGAGCTCCCATGGTGTGGACTCCATGAAAGCCTTGCCCCAGGCAGCATGCTTACAAAGGAGGGTGGGCCCTGCAGGACAGAGGACCATTCCCCCTGTGGAATGGCCTCAGAGATCCACCTCCCTCTCTGGCCAGCTGCTGGGGCTGTGGGTCCTAAGCATCATGGCTGACTCAGTAATAGACACAGGGTGAGGCGACTCCAGTAGCTGTTTTGACTGGTCTAATCCAGCCTGAGATCATCCTTGCATGAGCCCTCTGCCAAGATTATTTTTGTTTCTTTTATGATCTTTTCATTAGTGGCTCCTACAACACTAACCACAATCCATAAATACATCATCTGTTTGAAGCACATCTGTACATTAATTGCCCTCCTTATTCACAAAATATCCACTCTCCACCCAAGCCCCTGGCCTCATCTCCTTATTTTTCCCCCCTCAATGCCCGCCACCCATCCCTCATCAATCCTTGGAAATGTACTAATTCTTTTGTCATATTTTCACCCACCTTTCTTTTGAGGTCAATGAAGATCCTTGTAATCGGTTCCCACTTTCCATCCTGCCCTTCCTCCACCCTCCCAGTATCTCCACTCATAACACTGGTAAAGGGCCCATCCACTCTGGATCCCCCGTGTTTGAAATTCCTATCGGTATTAGAATACCTTCTGTAGTTTGGCCAGATTAGTATGGTAGAACTGGGATCATGATAGTGGGGCAAGAGAAAGCATTAAGAACTAGAGGAAAGTTGTGTTTCATCTTTGCTGTCTCATACCCTGTATTCTTTAATCTCCACTCTGAGATCCTTCTGTAAGGGGATGTCCAGTGCACTGCAAATAGGTTTTGGGTCTATACCCGGCAGTCCCCTCTCATTCTCCATGATAAGATTTTTTTGTTCTCATGATGCCTGTTGCCTTATCCCTTTAAAACTTTGTGATCACACAGGCTGGTATGCTTTCTCCATGTGGGATCTGTTGCTTCAGAGCCAGATGGCTGTTTCTTTACCCTCAGGCCTTTAAGACCCCACACGCTATATCTTTAGGTAGCTGGACACCATCGGCTTTCTTCACCACATTTGCTTATGCAGCCGCTTTGTGGTCAGTGATTGTGTAGGGAAGGTGAGCATCTTAGAATGCCAATTTAATAGAACAGTGTTATTGCAATGAGGGAGTCCTTGAGCGGAGGCCCTATGTCCATCTGCTACCTTAATACTAAATCTATAAACATATGGACATAGATCTATTTCCCCATGCCCCTTTGTAAATATATGTACATATGTACATGCCTTTATTTAGACGTCTATAACTGGCCCTTGCTTCCCAGCTCACTCTTCTATACTCTTTGATTTTCCTCTTGTGCCCACTGACATGCTCAGTCTTCCTTTGGGTTTCAGTAATTCCTCTTGGTTACATTACCTTTGATCACGCCCTACCAGGCCTCCTACATCCCCCTCACTACCGTTTTCCATCACTTGTTGTACCCTTGTCTCTGGGTTTCTTTACACCACTTCCTTTCCCCCCACCGTGCTCACTCCCATGCCCAATGGAAAGGGCCGGTCACATGTTTACTCCTCCAGATTGTTCATCCAGCCTCTCTTAATTAGATAGACCTGTAAAGGTAATAACATGCACAAAACAAGACTGAGCTAAACCAAGCAGCAAAAAGAAAAAAAAACAAACAAAAATGAAAACAAAACCCAACCCAAATCCAATGACACTAAAAGAAAACAACACTAACCAGAAAGAAAAGTACAAGGACTGTGTGGTGAACTTTAGGAGTGTTTTCCAGTCCAGTCTGTGGGGGCACCGAACCCTGACCACAAAGTCCACCTTTGGCATTCCCCGGGGACTTTGATGCTCCGTTTTCTTACTCTTCCGCTGCACTCTCTTAGTGTCATGCATCGAAGTGGCAGGATCAGTTCGGGCGCAGTTCCCACACTGTGTGTCCAGTGTTGTCCCCTCTAAGGCTAAGGGTCTTTGAGGGACGTTTCTCATCGTGGGGCTGCCCATGTGGTCTTCTCTGTGGATTGGCTTCTCTGATTGGGAACATCATCCTCAAGGTGTATTGGGCCAGGATGTGCTCCATTCTCCCCTCCTCCCCCTTGTTCTGCCCTGTGTTCTCTGATCAGATATGTCCCTCTCCGCGAGCTGCAGATCCGGTGCCATCCTGTGAAATACAATCTTTTGGGGCTGCAAGGATGTGGGGGGGTGGGTATCAGCTCAGATCTTTTGAGAGTCCAGGAGATATTGACTGCTCGATGGGCACAGTTCTGTGGGGCACCGTGCTCTTGGTCCAGACGCTGGTTGTGAATATGACTTTGTTGTTAACCAGTTGTGTGTCTCTGGGTCAACTCCCGTGTGTTTTTGAGTGAGTTTTCTAATCTGCAAAGTAAATGTACAGGATTATCCAGACTCCCATGTCAGCAAGTTATCGAGAGGGGTTAATCAGAGACTGTTTCATATAGTGTGTACCTGCGTGCCGCATTCTAGACCTGCGATGGCAATTATGAGCTCAGGATAGAGATGGTGTCCAGCAGGTAACATACGTGGCTCCATATTGAAACAGGAAGCCCACTGTGGAGATTTGGTCCTTCCGTTGATGGCCACCGGCCTCCTAGTCTTCTCCTGCTATAAGTGCTTCACTGGCTCAGCAGCTGAGCCAGAAGCCAGTGATATCATAACCAGGTGGCTAACTGGGCCAAAGGGCTGATAGATATTTGTTATTTTGTTGTCTTGGGAAACCCACCTACCCTCCATGCAAACCTTCTGGTGTGAGTTATCTGTGGAAGGAATCATAGGCTCACAGTAATTCACATCTTTCTTCTTGAAAATGTGCCCATATTCCTTTCTGAACCTGACAAGGTGGCCCCTGTGTCCACCAAGAAATTTACTGCCTGGCCTCCTACTTGGAGAGTTAGCCTGGGCTTTTGGCGGCGAAGTGAAACAGAGCCCTGACCCCTTCATTGAGCTTCTTCAAGCATTATTGTCTCTTGCTTGGGTCTTTCTACGTGCAGATGAGGCCCATCCACTCTAGTGGAGGGTCGTGCACCTCTCCTGGGGTTTTCAAGGCACTGATTTTTCCAGTGTCCTTCTTTCCTGCAGTAGGCACATTGGTCCTTCCCCATGGCTTGGCGGTGCCCACAGGTTAGTCTCTCCGTGAGTGGGCCATGCTCTCCTTTTCCTGAGTCTCTGGGGTCTCTCATGGCAATTACGATTATTTTAGCTAGCTTCTTTGTCTCTGTCATGCTAGGGTCATCTCTGTTGTTATACACTCAATGAGCCACTTGTACCAAATCGCTAAGATTTTTCCCTTCAAACCCTTCCCACTTCTTTGTCATGTCTGAGGCAGACTGACTGAGTAATAAAGGCAATACTTATTGCCCTCCTGTTTTCAGTGCCTCCGGGCCGTTAGGGGTATAAAGCCCGTAGGCTTCCCTCAGCCACTCTAGAAAGGCAGGCGGATATTCTCTTATAGGAACCTGAAAATTCTCACTGACCTTAGATAAATTCATAGGTTTCCTAGCTCTTCTGCAGAGGGTCATGTAAGAGCAATGGTTGATACCTGGTAAAGTCCTCTGGGCCTTGCTAGGGATTGAGATCCCACATTGTTGGTGTAGTGGCCAAAAGAGTTTCTCTCAAGTGGGGAGTGCCCGCTCGCTGACCATCAGGTTCACTGACTGCTTACTGGGCCTCTGTCTGGAAGGGCTACCCTCCTCCGTTGTGAACAGCACCTGGAGAAGTTGTTGGCAAGCATTCCAGGTGGGCTGATGAGTATGGAAGTCATACCAGTACTAGTGTGTGTGGGGGGCTGCTTGTTAGGGGTGGGGGTGAGTTTGGGGGGCCGGTGGGGGAGGGAGTGACTCAATAAGGGCCTGTTAGAAGTTTTCTATTTCTGGACCCTAGAAACCTTATAGGGCGGGGGTTGAAAGAAAGGGTTTGAAGCCAGCTCTCCCACTCCCAGAGTTCTCCTGCAAAATGGGATAAAGCCGATTAGGGGAGAGTGATGGGGAGGGGAGGGGAGGGGAGGGGTGGGGGAGTAATGGGGGAGGGGAGGGGTGAGGGAGGGGAGGGGTGGGGGAGGGTGATGGGGAAGGATGGCCTCCACCTATGTGGTTTTGGGAACTTGGACCGTTTGTTTTTCCGGTCCTTCCATGTTTCCTGAAACCTTGGAAACAAGGGCCCTTTCTTTGCGGGAGGGAGTAAGTCTTTTATATTTGCAGGCTTCTTAGTGGCAATGTCAGCCCACACTTGAAGTAACGGGATCAGATCGGGATATCCTGGTTCCCTTTAACCATAACTATGAACTCTTAGTAACAGGGGATGGGAAAACTAGTCTTGCGTGGGTCAATCAGGGACTCCTTCTGCCCCATCACTTTTAAACAAATTGTAGAGTCTCCAAGCTTTTGGGTTGAAACCACATCCTCTTGGTGAATGCCGAGAGCAGGGGTCCTCAAACTACAACCTGTGGGCCACATGCAGACAGCCGAGGACGTTGATCCTTTCTGCCGGGTGTATGTGCCCCATTTATTTTTTTTTGAACTTCAAATCAAGATGTGCAGTGTGCACATGAATTTGTTCGTAATATTTGTTTTTTTAAACTATAGTCTTTCCTTCAAAAGGCCTGAGGGATAGTGAACTGGCCCCCTGGGTAAACAGTTTAAAGACCCCTGCCCTAAGGTATCCTGGACTTAGGGGTTATTAATCTCCCAGCCCTGAAACATCCCTGAACATTCTACCCGTTGTAGGAGGCACCATGGGAATTTGGACCCCGGGTAATTTACAAGCCTTTACTCCAATTGAACCCAAGAAAATTCAAAATGGCTTAGGCAGTTACTCTATTTTGGTCACTTTTGACTCGTCCTGCACTAGCCCATTATTTCCATTTAACTCTATAACGCGAAGCATGATGTTTTCATAACATTAAAAATGTATATATTAATACATATATATATATATATATTTATAACTATGAAAGTCCACAACAAAAAGAAAATTTTTTCCCAAAATTAAAATTGAAGCGTTATAGGGTTAAAAAGAAGGATGGGTCTTATCAGCGGGTCCAAGACCTTAGCATCATAAATGAATCAGTGATCCGACTGCACCTAGTAGTGCCCAAACCTGTGCCCTCCTAGGGGAAAGTGTGAATGCTTTTATCCCTCTTCCTGTACTTCCAATGAACAAACACACATGTCTGGTAATCCTAAGATTATTTTTGTTTCCTGTGACACTCACCTAATTTCAAGGCCACTGCCACCTCACAAGCTTAGCCTTGTCGTAGTCAAACTGTTCACCTTTTAGACCGTTTGTTTTTCTCAGAAGTTATCGGGTGATTAAAGCTTCTGAACCAAGTGTGCCAGGTCCACGACTACCATCTCCTGGACCACCTCAACCTTATCCATCCTGGATAAAGTTGCCCTCAATGGACAACCCCTCCCAGCAGTGTAGGAAGGGTATGGACCCAAAGCCCCACCTCGCCCCTTTTGCCAGCAGGAAGCAGCTAGAGATGTCGTCGCCCAGTACCCCCAAAGATTTGGGTCCATATCTCTTCAGGGGGGCAAATGTTAGGTAGCTATACTAGGGACTGGGGCATCCGTTATGCATGCCCATAGGGCCAAGATAAGAGCCCAGTTAGGAGAGGCACCCTGTGCATGCTCAGAGGTCCAGATTTCTGGCCATGAAGGGGAGGTCACCTGGGTGGTTCCTGTACCTGGATTGACCAATCTAGGCCATGTAAATTCAATTCAGCCACTGGGGTCGACCAGACTTGCCCACCACGCCTCCCTAACGCTCATAAAACCCTCTTGAGTGCAGACCAGGCTTCTGCATGATTTCTCTCTCACTCAGGAAGGCTCTTTGGAGGCAGCTGTGCTGCACATAAATGGCTGGTGGATACTGTTCAGATGCATGGCTTTCTGCTTGCAAGGGTTTTTGTCTCAGCTGACTGTAAGGGAGGAGGTAGTACGTCTGGATCACAGAGTATCCATGTCCACAAACGAGGCTGCTCATTCCACAGTCCTGGAAGTGCTTTATGAAAACCCTCTGCTTTGCAATGTCACTCCTTGTAGATTAGAGTGGGAGGGGCTGGGACCAAGGTATGCTGCCTCTTACTCCCAGTTGCAGGTTTCTGGATGCTGATTGTATCTCTTACAGCATCAGTTAGTGGGCTTGTTGTCTGCCTCAGGCTTTGTTCACGGAGATCCTCCAGCTAGTTGGTGGTGTGTGCGCATGAGCAGAGGCTTCCTGCCAATCCCCCATGAGTAGTAGAGCTCCCATGGTGTGGACTCCATGAAAGCCTTGCCCCAGGCAGCATGCTTACAAAGGAGGGTGGCCCCTGCAGGACAGAGGACCATTCCCCCTGTGGAATGGCCTCAGAGATCCACCTCCCTCTCTGGCCAGCTGCTGGGGCTGTGGGTCCTAAGCATCATGGCTGACTCAGTAATAGACACAGGGTGAGGCGACTCCAGTAGCTGTTTTGACTGGTCTAATCCAGCCTGAGATCATCCTTGCATGAGCCCTCTGCCAAGATTATTTTTGTTTCTTTTATGATCTTTTCATTAGTGGCTCCTACAACACTAACCACAATCCATAAATACATCATCTGTTTGAAGCACATCTGTACATTAATTGCCCTCCTTATTCACAAAATATCCACTCTCCACCCAAGCCCCTGGCCTCATCTCCTTATTTTTCCCCCCTCAATGCCCGCCACCCATCCCTCATCAATCCTTGGAAATGTACTAATTCTTTTGTCATATTTTCACCCACCTTTCTTTTGAGGTCAATGAAGATCCTTGTAATCGGTTCCCACTTTCCATCCTGCCCTTCCTCCACCCTCCCAGTATCTCCACTCATAACACTGGTAAAGGGCCCATCCACTCTGGATCCCCCGTGTTTGAAATTCCTATCGGTACTAGAATACCTTCTCTAGTTTGGCCAGATTAGTATGGTAGAACTGGGATCATGATAGTGGGGCAAGAGAAAGCATTAAGAACTAGAGGAAAGTTGTGTTTCATCTTTGCTGTCTCATACCCTGTATTCTTTAATCTCCACTCTGAGATCCTTCTGTAAGGGGATGTCCAGTGCACTGCAAATAGGTTTTGGGTCTATACCCGGCAGTCCCCTCTCATTC
The DNA here is from genome assembly GCF_050624435.1 of Tenrec ecaudatus. NCBI lineage: Eukaryota > Metazoa > Chordata > Mammalia > Afrosoricida > Tenrecidae > Tenrec > Tenrec ecaudatus. The sequence goes on from NW_027458080.1 coordinate 46,075, forward strand.
TCCATGATAAGATTTTTTTGTTCTCATGATGCCTGTTGCCTTATCCCTTTAAAACTTTGTGATCACACAGGCTGGTATGCTTTCTCCATGTGGGATCTGTTGCTTCAGAGCCAGATGGCTGTTTCTTTACCCTCAGGCCTTTAAGACCCCACACGCTATATCTTTAGGTAGCTGGACACCATCGGCTTTCTTCACCACATTTGCTTATGCAGCCGCTTTGTGGTCAGTGATTGTGTAGGGAAGGTGAGCATCTTAGAATGCCAATTTAATAGAACAGTGTTATTGCAATGAGGGAGTCCTTGAGCGGAGGCCCTATGTCCATCTGCTACCTTAATACTAAATCTATAAACATATGGACATAGATCTATTTCCCCATGCCCCTTTGTAAATATATGTACATATGTACATGCCTTTATTTAGACGTCTATAACTGGCCCTTGCTTCCCAGCTCACTCTTCTATACTCTTTGATTTTCCTCTTGTGCCCACTGACATGCTCAGTCTTCCTTTGGGTTTCAGTAATTCCTCTTGTTTACATTACCTTTGATCACGCCCTACCAGGCCTCCTACATCCCCCTCACTACCGTTTTCCATCACTTGTTGTACCCTTGTCTCTGGGTTTCTTTACACCACTTCCTTTCCCCCCACCGTGCTCACTCCCATGCCCAATGGAAAGGGCCGGTCACATGTTTACTCCTCCAGATTGTTCATCCAGCCTCTCTTAATTAGACAGACCTGTAAAGGTAATAACATGCACAAAACAAGACTGAGCTAAACCAAGCAGCAAAAAGAAAAAAAAACAAACAAAAATGAAAACAAAACCCAACCCAAATCCAATGACACTAAAAGAAAACAACACTAACCAGAAAGAAAAGTACAAGGACTGTGTGGTGAACTTTAGGAGTGTTTTCCAGTCCAGTCTGTGGGGGCACCGAACCCTGACCACAAAGTCCACCTTTGGCATTCCCCGGGGACTTTGATGCTCCGTTTTCTTACTCTTCCGCTGCACTCTCTTAGTGTCATGCATCGAAGTGGCAGGATCAGTTCGGGCGCAGTTCCCACACTGTGTGTCCAGTGTTGTCCCCTCTAAGGCTATGGGTCTTTGAGGGACGTTTCTCATCGTGGGGCTGCCCATGTGGTCTTCTCTGTGGATTGGCTTCTCTGATTGGGAACATCATCCTCAAGGTGTATTGGGCCAGGATGTGCTCCATTCTCCCCTCCTCCCCCTTGTTCTGCCCTGTGTTCTCTGATCAGATATGTCCCTCTCCGCGAGCTGCAGATCCGGTGCCATCCTGTGAAATACAATCTTTTGGGGCTGCAAGGATGTGGGGGGGTGGGTATCAGCTCAGATCTTTTGAGAGTCCAGGAGATATTGACTGCTCGATGCGCACAGTTCTGTGGGGCACCGTGCTCTTGGTCCAGACGCTGGTTGTGAATATGACTTTGTTGTTAACCAGTTGTGTGTCTCTGGGTCAACTCCCGTGTGTTTTTGAGTGAGTTTTCTAATCTGCAAAGTAAATGTACAGGATTATCCAGACTCCCATGTCAGCAAGTTATCGAGAGGGGTTAATCAGAGACTGTTTCATATAGTGTGTACCTGCGTGCCGCATTCTAGACCTGCGATGGCAATTATGAGCTCAGGATAGAGATGGTGTCCAGCAGGTAACATACGTGGCTCCATATTGAAACAGGAAGCCCACTGTGGAGATTTGGTCCTTCCGTTGATGGCCACCGGCCACCTAGTCTTCTCCTGCTATAAGTGCTTCACTGGCTCAGCAGCTGAGCCAGAAGCCAGTGATATCATAACCAGGTGGCTAACTGGGCCAAAGGGCTGATAGATATTTGTTATTTTGTTGTCTTGGGAAACCCACCTACCCTCCATGCAAACCTTCTGGTGTGAGTTATCTGTGGAAGGAATCATAGGCTCACAGTAATTCACATCTTTCTTCTTGAAAATGTGCCCATATTCCTTTCTGAACCTGACAAGGTGGCCCCTGTGTCCACCAAGAAATTTACTGCCTGGCCTCCTACTTGGAGAGTTAGCCTGGGCTTTTGGCGGCGAAGTGAAACAGAGCCCTGACCCCTTCATTGAGCTTCTTCAAGCATTATTGTCTCTTGCTTGGGTCTTTCTACGTGCAGATGAGGCCCATCCACTCTAGTGGAGGGTCGTGCACCTCTCCTGGGGTTTTCAAGGCACTGATTTTTCCAGTGTCCTTCTTTCCTGCAGTAGGCACATTGGTCCTTCCCCATGGCTTGGCGGTGCCCACAGGTTAGTCTCTCCGTGAGTGGGCCATGCTCTCCTTTTCCTGAGTCTCTGGGGTCTCTCATGGCAATTACGATTATTTTAGCTAGCTTCTTTGTCTCTGTCGTGCTAGGGTCATCTCTGTTGTTATACACTCAATGAGCCACTTGTACCAAATCGCTAAGATTTTTCCCTTCAAACCCTTCCCACTTCTTTGTCATGTCTGAGGCAGACTGACTGAGTAATAAAGGCAATACTTATTGCCCTCCTGTTTTCAGTGCCTCCGGGCCGTTAGGGGTATAAAGCCCGTAGGCTTCCCTCAGCCACTCTAGAAAGGCAGGCGGATATTCTCTTATAGGAACCTGAAAATTCTCACTGACCTTAGATAAATTCATAGGTTTCCTAGCTCTTCTGCAGAGGGTCATGTAAGAGCAATGGTTGATACCTGGTAAAGTCCTCTGGGCCTTGCTAGGAATTGAGATCCCACATTGTTGGTGTAGTGGCCAAAAGAGTTTCTCTCAAGTGGGGAGTGCCCGCTCGCTGACCATCAGGTTCACTGACTGCTTACTGGGCCTCTGTCTGGAAGGGCTACCCTCCTCCGTTGTGAACAGCACCTGGAGAAGTTGTTGGCAAGCATTCCAGGTGGGCTGATGAGTATGGAAGTCATACCAGTACTAGTGTGTGTGGGGGGCTGCTTGTTAGGGGTGGGGGTGAGTTTGGGGGGCCGGTGGGGGAGGGAGTGACTCAATAAGGGCCTGTTAGAAGTTTTCTATTTCTGGACCCTAGAAACCTTATAGGGCGGGGGTTGAAAGAAAGGGTTTGAAGCCAGCTCTCCCACTCCCAGAGTTCTCCTGCAAAATGGGATAAAGCCGATTAGGGGAGAGTGATGGGGAGGGGAGGGGAGGGGAGGGGTGGGGGAGTGATGGGGGAGGGGAGGGGTGAGGGAGGGGAGGGGTGGGGGAGGGTGATGGGGAGGGATGGCCTCCACCTATGTGGTTTTGGGAACTTGGACCGTTTGTTTTTCCGGTCCTTCCATGTTTCCTGAAACCTTGGAAACAAGGGCCCTTTCTTTGCGGGAGGGAGTAAGTCTTTTATATTTGCAGGCTTCTTAGTGGCAATGTCAGCCCACACTTGAAGTAACGGGATCAGATCGGGATATCCTGGTTCCCTTTAACCATAACTATGAACTCTTAGTAACAGGGGATGGGAAAACTAGTCTTGCGTGGGTCAATCAGGGACTCCTTCTGCCCCATCACTTTTAAACAAATTGTAGAGTCTCCAAGCTTTTGGGTTGAAACCACATCCTCTTGGTGAATGCCGAGAGCAGGGGTCCTCAAACTACAACCTGTGGGCCACATGCAGACAGCCGAGGACGTTGATCCTTTCTGCCGGGTGTATGTGCCCCATTTATTTTTTTTTGAACTTCAAATCAAGATGTGCAGTGTGCACATGAATTTGTTCGTAATATTTGTTTTTTTAAACTATAGTCTTTCCTTCAAAAGGCCTGAGGGATAGTGAACTGGCCCCCTGGGTAAACAGTTTAAGGACCCCTGCCCTAAGGTATCCTGGACTTAGGGGTTATTAATCTCCCAGCCCTGAAACATCCCTGAACATTCTACCCGTTGTAGGAGGCACCATGGGAATTTGGACCCCGGGTAATTTACAAGCCTTTACTCCAATTGAACCTAAGAAAATTCAAAATGACTTAGGCAGTTACTCTATTTTGGTCACTTTTGACTCGTCCTGCACTAGCCCATTATTTCCATTTAACTCTATAACGCGAAGCATGATGTTTTCATAACATTAAAAAATGTAATATATTAATACATATATATATATTTATAACTATGAAAGTCCACAACAAAAAGAAAATTTTTTCCCAAAATTAAAATTGAAGCGTTATAGGGTTAAAAAGAAGGATGGGTCTTATCAGCGGGTCCAAGACCTTAGCATCATAAATGAATCAGTGATCCGACTGCACCTAGTAGTGCCCAAACCTGTGCCCTCCTAGGGGAAAGTGTGAATGCTTTTATCCCTCTTCCTGTACTTCCAATGAAGAAACACACATGTCTGGTAATCCTAAGATTATTTTTGTTTCCTGTGACACTCACCTAATTTCAAGGCCACTGCCACCTCACAAGCTTAGCCTTGTCGTAGTCAAACTGTTCACCTTTTAGACCGTTTGTTTTTCTCAGAAGTTATCGGGTGATTAAAGCTTCTGAACCAAGTGTGCCAGGTCCACGACTACCATCTCCTGGACCACCTCAACCTTATCCATCCTGGATAAAGTTGCCCTCAATGGACAACCCCTCCCAGCAGTGTAGGAAGGGTATGGACCCAAAGCCCCACCTCGCCCCTTTTGCCAGCAGGAAGCAGCTAGAGATGTCGTCGCCCAGTACCGCCAAAGATTTGGGTCCATATCTCTTCAGGGGGGCAAATGTTAGGTAGCTATACTAGGGACTGGGGCATCCGTTATGCATGCCCATAGGGCCAAGATAAGAGCCCAGTTAGGAGAGGCACCCTGTGCATGCTCAGAGGTCCAGATTTCTGGCCATGAAGGGGAGGTCACCTGGGTGGTTCCTGTACCTGGATTGACCAATCTAGGCCATGTAAATTCAATTCAGCCACTGGGGTCGGCCAGACTTGCCCACCACGCCTCCCTAACGCTCATAAAACTCTCTTGAGTGCAGACCAGGCTTCTGCATGATTTCTCTCTCACTCAGGAAGGCTCTTTGGAGGCAGCTGTGCTGCACATGAGTGGCTGGTGGATACTGTTCAGATGCATGGCTTTCTGCTTGCAAGGGTTTTTGTCTCAGCTGACTGTAAGGGAGGAGGTAGTACGTCTGGATCACAGAGTATCCATGTCCACAAACGAGGCTGCTCATTCCACAGTCCTGGAAGTGCTTTATGAAAGCCCTCTGCTTTGCAATGTCACTCCTTGTAGATTAGAGTGGGAGGGGCTGGGACCAAGGTATGCTGCCTCTTACTCCCAGTTGCAGGTTTCTGGATGCTGATTGTATCTCTTACAGCATCAGTTAGTGGGCTTGTTGTCTGCCTCAGGCTTTGTTCACGGAGATCCTCCAGCTAGTTGGTGGTGTGTGCGCATGAGCAGAGGCTTCCTGCCAATCCCCCATGAGTAGTAGAGCTCCCATGGTGTGGACTCCATGAAAGCCTTGCCCCAGGCAGCATGCTTACAAAGGAGGGTGGGCCCTGCAGGACAGAAGACCATTCCCCCTGTGGAATGGCCTCAGAGATCCACCTCCCTCTCTGGCCAGCTGCTGGGGCTGTGGGTCCTAAGCATCATGGCTGACTCAGTAATAGACACAGGGTGAGGCGACTCCAGTAGCTGTTTTGACTGGTCTAATCCAGCCTGAGATCATCCTTGCATGAGCCCTCTGCCAAGATTATTTTTGTTTCTTTTATGATCTTTTCATTAGTGGCTCCTACAACACTAACCACAATCCATAAATACATCATCTGTTTGAAGCCCATCTGTACATTAATTGCCCTCCTTATTCACAAAATATCCACTCTCCACCCAAGCCCCTGGCCTCAGCTCCTCATTTTTCCCCCCTCAATGCCCGCCACCCATCCCTCATCAATCCTTGGAAATGTACTAATTCTTTTGTCATATTTTCACCCACCTTTCTTTTGAGGTCAATGAAGATCCTTGTAATCGGTTCCCACTTTCCATCCTGCCCTTCCTCCACCGTCCCAGTATCTCCACTCATAACACTGGTAAAGGGCCCATCCACTCTGGATCCCCCGTGTTTGAAATTCCTATCGGTACTAGAATACCTTCTCTAGTTTGGCCAGATTAGTATGGTAGAACTGGGATCATGATAGTGGGGCAAGAGAAAGCATTAAGAACTAGAGGAAAGTTGTGTTTCATCTTTGCTGTCTCATACCCTGTATTCTTTAATCTCCACTCTGAGATCCTTCTGTAAGGGGATGTCCAGTGCACTGCAAATAGGTTTTGGGTCTATACCCGGCAGTCCCCTCTCATTCTCCATGATAAGATTTTTTTGTTCTCATGATGCCTGTTGCCTTATCCCTTTAAAACTTTGTGATCACACAGGCTGGTATGCTTTCTCCATGTGGGATCTGTTGCTTCAGAGCCAGATGGCTGTTTCTTTACCCTCAGGCCTTTAAGACCCCACACGCTATATCTTTAGGTAGCTGGACACCATCGGCTTTCTTCACCACATTTGCTTATGCAGCCGCTTTGTGGTCAGTGATTGTGTAGGGAAGGTGAGCATCTTAGAATGCCAATTTAATAGAACAGTGTTATTGCAATGAGGGAGTCCTTGAGCGGAGGCCCTATGTCCATCTGCTACCTTAATACTAAATCTATAAACATATGGACATAGATCTATTTCCCCATGCCCCTTTGTAAATATATGTACATATGTACATGCCTTTATTTAGACGTCTATAACTGGCCCTTGCTTCCCAGCTCACTCTTCTATACTCTTTGATTTTCCTCTTGTGCCCACTGACATGCTCAGTCTTCCTTTGGGTTTCAGTAATTCCTCTTGGTTACATTACCTTTGATCACGCCCTACCAGGCCTCCTACATCCCCCTCACTACCGTTTTCCATCACTTGTTGTACCCTTGTCTCTGGGTTTCTTTACACCACTTCCTTTCCCCCCACCGTGCTCACTCCCATGCCCAATGGAAAGGGCCGGTCACATGTTTACTCCTCCAGATTGTTCATCCAGCCTCTCTTAATTAGACAGACCTGTAAAGGTAATAACATGCACAAAACAAGACTGAGCTAAACCAAGCAGCAAAAAGAAAAAAAAACAAACAAAAATGAAAACAAAACCCAACCCAAATCCAATGACACTAAAAGAAAACAACACTAACCAGAAAGAAAAGTACAAGGACTGTGTGGTGAACTTTAGGAGTGTTTTCCAGTCCAGTCTGTGGGGGCACCGAACCCTGACCACAAAGTCCACCTTTGGCATTCCCCGGGGACTTTGATGCTCCGTTTTCTTACTCTTCCGCTGCACTCTCTGAGTGTCATGCATCGAAGTGGCAGGATCAGTTCGGGCGCAGTTCCCACACTGTGTGTCCAGTGTTGTCCCCTCTAAGGCTATGGGTCTTTGAGGGACGTTTCTCATCGTGGGGCTGCCCATGTGGTCTTCTCTGTGGATTGGCTTCTCTGATTGGGAACATCATCCTCAAGGTGTATTGGGCCAGGATGTGCTCCATTCTCCCCTCCTCCCCCTTGTTCTGCCCTGTGTTCTCTGATCAGATATGTCCCTCTCCGCGAGCTGCAGATCCGGTGCCATCCTGTGAAATACAATCTTTTGGGGCTGCAAGGATGTGGGGGGGTGGGTATCAGCTCAGATCTTTTGAGAGTCCAGGAGATATTGACTGCTCGATGGGCACAGTTCTGTGGGGCACCGTGCTCTTGGTCCAGACGCTGGTTGTGAATATGACTTTGTTGTTAACCAGTTGTGTGTCTCTGGGTCAACTCCCGTGTGTTTTTGAGTGAGTTTTCTAATCTGCAAAGTAAATGTACAGGATTATCCAGACTCCCATGTCAGCAAGTTATCGAGAGGGGTTAATCAGAGACTGTTTCATATAGTGTGTACCTGCGTGCCGCATTCTAGACCTGCGATGGCAATTATGAGCTCAGGATAGAGATGGTGTCCAGCAGGTAACATACGTGGCTCCATATTGAAACAGGAAGCCCACTGTGGAGATTTGGTCCTTCCGTTGATGGCCACCGGCCACCTAGTCTTCTCCTGCTAAAAGTGCTTCACTGGCTCAGCAGCTGAGCCAGAAGCCAGTGATATCATAACCAGGTGGCTAACTGGGCCAAAGGGCTGATAGATATTTGTTATTTTGTTGTCTTGGGAAACCCACCTACCCTCCATGCAAACCTTCTGGTGTGAGTTATCTGTGGAAGGAATCATAGGCTCACAGTAATTCACATCTTTCTTCTTGAAAATGTGCCCATATTCCTTTCTGAACCTGACAAGGTGGCCCCTGTGTCCACCAAGAAATTTACTGCCTGGCCTCCTACTTGGAGAGTTAGCCTGAGCTTTTGGCGGCGAAGTGAAACAGAGCCCTGACCCCTTCATTGAGCTTCTTCAAGCATTATTGTCTCTTGCTTGGGTCTTTCTACGTGCAGATGAGGCCCATCCACTCTAGTGGAGGGTCGTGCACCTCTCCTCGGGTTTTCAAGGCACTGATTTTTCCAGTGTCCTTCTTTCCTGCAGTAGGCACATTGGTCCTTCCCCATGGCTTGGCGGTGCCCACAGGTTAGTCTCTCCGTGAGTGGGCCATGCTCTCCTTTTCCTGAGTCTCTGGGGTATCTCATGGCAATTACGATTATTTTAGCTAGCTTCTTTGTCTCTGTCGTGCTAGGGTCATCTCTGTTGTTATACACTCAATGAGCCACTTGTACCAAATCGCTAAGATTTTTCCCTTCAAACCCTTCCCACTTCTTTGTCATGTCTGAGGCAGACTGACTGAGTAATAAAGGCAATACTTATTGCCCTCCTGTTTTCAGTGCCTCCGGGCCGTTAGGGGTATAAAGCCCGTAGGCTCCCCTCAGCCACTCTAGAAAGGCAGGCGGATATTCTCTTATAGGAACCTGAAAATTCTCACTGACCTTAGATAAATTCATAGGTTTCCTAGCTCTTCTGCAGAGGGTCATGTAAGAGCAATGGTTGATACCTGGTAAAGTCCTCTGGGCCTTGCTAGGAATTGAGATCCCACATTGTTGGTGTAGTGGCCAAAAGAGTTTCTCTCAAGTGGGGAGTGCCCGCTCGCTGACCATCAGGTTCACTGACTGCTTACTGGGCCTCTGTCTGGAAGGGCTACCCTCCTCCGTTGTGAACAGCACCTGGAGAAGTTGTTGGCAAGCATTCCAGGTGGGCTGATGAGTATGGAAGTCATACCAGTACTAGTGTGTGTTGGGGGCTGATTGTTAGGGGTGGGGGTGAGTTTGGGGGGCCGGTGGGGGAGGGAGTGACTCAATAAGGGCCTGTTAGAAGTTTTCTATTTCTGGACCCTAGAAACCTTATAGGGCGGGGGTTGAAAGAAAGGGTTTGAAGCCAGCTCTCCCACTCCCAGAGTTCTCCTGCAAAATGGGATAAAGCCGATTAGGGGAGAGTGATGGGGAGGGGAGGGGAGGGGAGGGGTGGGGGAGTGATGGGGGAGGGGAGGGGTGAGGGAGGGGAGGGGTGGGGGAGGGTGATGGGGAGGGATGGCCTCCACCTATGTGGTTTTGGGAACTTGGACCGTTTGTTTTTCCGGTCCTTCCATGTTTCCTGAAACCTTGGAAACAAGGGCCCTTTCTTTGTGGGAGGGAGTAAGTCTTTTATATTTGCAGGCTTCTTAGTGGCAATGTCAGCCCACACTTGAAGTAACGGGATCAGATCGGGATATCCTGGTTCCCTTTAACCATAACTATGAACTCTTAGTAACAGGGGATGGGAAAACTAGTCTTGCGTGGGTCAATCAGGGACTCCTTCTGCCCCATCACTTTTAAACAAATTGTAGAGTCTCCAAGCTTTTGGGTTGAAACCACATCCTCTTGGTGAATGCCGAGGGCAGGGGTCCTCAAACTACAACCTGTGGGCCACATGCAGACAGCCGAGGACGTTGATCCTTTCTGCCGGGTGTATGTGCCCCATTTATTTTTTTTTTTTGAACTTCAAATCAAGATGTGCAGTGTGCACATGAATTTGTTCGTAATATTTGTTTTTTTAAACTATAGTCTTTCCTTCAAAAGGCCTGAGGGATAGTGAACTGGCCCCCTGGGTAAACAGTTTAAGGACCCCTGCCCTAAGGTATCCTGGACTTAGGGGTTATTAATCTCCCAGCCCTGAAACATCCCTGAACATTCTACCCGTTGTAGGAGGCACCATGGGAATTTGGACCCCGGGTAATTTACAAGCCTTTACTCCAATTGAACCCAAGAAAATTCAAAATGACTTAGGCAGTTACTCTATTTTGGTCACTTTTGACTCATCCTGCACTAGCCCATTATTTCCATTTAACTCTATAACGCGAAGCATGATGTTTTCATAACATTAAAAAATATATATATTAATACATATATATATTTATAACTATGAAAGTCCACAACAAAAAGAAAATTTTTTCCCAAAATTAAAATTGAAGTGTTATAGTGTTAAAAAGAAGGATGGGTCTTATCAGCGGGTCCAAGACCTTAGCATCATAAATGAATCAGTGATCAGACTGCACCTAGTAGTGCCCAAACCTGTGCCCTCCTAGGGGAAAGTGTGAATGCTTTTATCCCTCTTCCTGTACTTCCAATGAACAAACACACATGTCTGGTAATCCTAAGATTATTTTTGTTTCCTGTGACACTCACCTAATTTCAAGGCCACTGCCACCTCACAAGCTTAGCCTTGTCGTAGTCAAACTGTTCACCTTTTAGACCGTTTGTTTTTCTCAGAAGTTATCGGGTGATTAAAGCTTCTGAACCAAGTGTGCCAGGTCCACGACTACCATCTCCTGGACCACCTCAACCTTATCCATCCTGGATAAAGTTGCCCTCAATGGACAACCCCTCCCAGCAGTGTAGGAAGGGTATGGACCCAAAGCCCATCCTCGCCCCTTTTGCCAGCAGGAAGCAGCTAGAGATGTCGTCGCCCAGTACCCCCAAAGATTTGGGTCCATATCTCTTCAGGGGGGCAAATGTTAGGTAGCTATACTAGGGACTGGGGCATCCGTTATGCATGCCCATAGGGCCAAGATAAGAGCCCAGTTAGGAGAGGCACCCTGTGCATGCTCAGAGGTCCAGATTTCTGGCCATGAAGGGGAGGTCACCTGGGTGGTTCCTGTACCTGGATTGACCAATCTAGGCCATGTAAATTCAATTCAGCCACTGGGGTCGGCCAGACTTGCCCACCACGCCTCCCTAACGCTCATAAAACTCTCTTGAGTGCAGACCAGGCTTCTGCATGATTTCTCTCTCACTCAGGAAGGCTCTTTGGAGGCAGCTGTGCTGCACATGAGTGGCTGGTGGATACTGTTCAGATGCATGGCTTTCTGCTTGCAAGGGTTTTTGTCTCAGCTGACTGTAAGGGAGGAGGTAGTACGTCTGGATCACAGAGTATCCATGTCCACAAACGAGGCTGCTCATTCCACAGTCCTGGAAGTGCTTTATGAAAGCCCTCTGCTTTGCAATGTCACTCCTTGTAGATTAGAGTGGGAGGGGCTGGGACCAAGGTATGCTGCCTCTTACTCCCAGTTGCAGGTTTCTGGATGCTGATTGTAGCTCTTACAGCATCAGTTAGTGGGCTTGTTGTCTGCCTCAGGCTTTGTTCACGGAGATCCTCCAGCTAGTTGGTGGTGTGTGCGCATGAGCAGAGGCTTCCTGCCAATCCCCCATGAGTAGTAGAGCTCCCATGGTGTGGACTCCATGAAAGCCTTGCCCCAGGCAGCATGCTTACAAAGGAGGGTGGGCCCTGCAGGACAGAGGACCATTCCCCCTGTGGAATGGCCTCAGAGATCCACCTCCCTCTCTGGCCAGCTGCTGGGGCTGTGGGTCCTAAGCATCATGGCTGACTCAGTAATAGACACAGGGTGAGGCGACTCCAGTAGCTGTTTTGACTGGTCTAATCCAGCCTGAGATCATCCTTGCATGAGCCCTCTGCCAAGATTATTTTTGTTTCTTTTATGATCTTTTCATTAGTGGTTCCTACAACACTAACCACAATCCATAAATACATCATCTGTTTGAAGCCCATCTGTACATTAATTGCCCTCCTTATTCACAAAATATCCACTCTCCACCCAAGCCCCTGGCCTCAGCTCCTCATTTTCCGCCCCTCAATGCCCGCCACCCATCCCTCATCAATCCTTGGAAATGTACTAATTCTTTTGTCATATTTTCACCCACCTTTCTTTTGAGTTCAATGAAGATCCTTGTAATCGGTTCCCACTTTCCATCCTGCCCTTCCTCCACCCTCCCAGTATCTCCACTCATAACACTGGTAAACGGCCCATCCACTCTGGATTCCCCGTGTTTGAAATTCCTATCGGTACTAGAATACCTTCTCTAGTTTGGCCAGATTAGTATGGTAGAACTGGGATCATGATAGTGGGGCAAGAGAAAGCATTAAGAACTAGAGGAAAGTTGTGTTTTTCTTTGCTGTCTCATACCCTGTATTCTTTAATCTCCACTCTGAGATCCTTCTGTAAGGGGATGTCCAGTGCACTGCAAATAGGTTTTGGGTCTATACCCGGCAGTCCCCTCTCATTCTCCATGATAAGATTTTTTTGTTCTCATGATGCCTGTTGCCTTATCCCTTTAAAACTTTGTGATCACACAGGCTGGTATGCTTTCTCCATGTGGGCTCTGTTGCTTCAGAGCCAGATGGCTGTTTCTTTACCCTCAGGCCTTTAAGACCCCACACGCTATATCTTTAGGTAGCTGGACACCATCGGCTTTCTTCACCACATTTGCTTATGCAGCCGCTTTGTGGTCAGTGATTGTGTAGGGAAGGTGAGCATCTTAGAATGCCAATTTAATAGAACAGTGTTATTGCAATGAGGGAGTCCTTGAGCGGAGGCCCTATGTCCATCTGCTACCTTAATACTAAATCTATAAACATATGGACATAGATCTATTTCCCCATGCCCCTTTGTAAATATATGTACATATGTACATGCCTTTATTTAGACGTCTATAACTGGCCCTTGCTTCCCAGCTCACTCTTCTATACTCTTTGATTTTCCTCTTGTGCCCACTAACATGCTCAGTCTTCCTTTGGGTTTCAGTAATTCCTCTTGGTTACATTACCTTTGATCACGCCCTACCAGGCCTCCTACATCCCCCTCACTACCGTTTTCCATCACTTGTTGTACCCTTTTCTCTGGGTTTCTTTACACCACTTCCTTTCCCCCCACCGTGCTCACTCCCATGCCCAATGGAAAGGGCCGGTCACATGTTTACTCCTCCAGATTGTTCATCCAGCCTCTCTTAATTAGACAGACCTGTAAAGGTAATAACATGCACAAAACAAGACTGAGCTAAACCAAGCAGCAAAAAGAAAAAAAAAACAAACAAAAATGAAAACAAAACCCAACCCAAATCCAATGACACTAAAAGAAAACAACACTAACCAGAAAGAAAAGTACAAGGACTGTGTGGTGAACTTTAGGAGTGTTTTCCAGTCCAGTCTGTGGGGGCACCGAACCCTGACCACAAAGTCCACCTTTGGCATTCCCCGGGGACTTTGATGCTCCGTTTTCTTACTCTTCCGCTGCACTCTCCTAGTGTCATGCATCGAAGTGGCAGGATCAGTTCGGGCGCAGTTCCCACACTGTGTGTCCAGTGTTGTCCCCTCTAAGGCTAAGGGTCTTTGAGGGACGTTTCTCATCGTGGGGCTGCCCATGTGGTCTTCTCTGTGGATTGGCTTCTCTGATTGGGAACATCATCCTCAGTCATTTTAATGGAGGTGTTGTGAAGGGTGTGGGTTCAGCAGCCACACACTGCCTCATCTCGCCTCCTCGTTGATAGGCTGTGTACCCTTATGTGAGTTGTTTAACCTCCTACCAAGCTAGTGAGAGCACTACTTTTATTAGCTTCATTTTACCGAGGCTGTGAGAGGTCAGGGGAGCGAAGGCTTACAGATTGCCAGGCATATAATATGCTAATGATAGTCAAGATATATAACTAAGCATTTCTCTGTTCTTGGTTCTGTCAGTACCTGGTGTGGCCACAAAGGAGAAACCTGGTTTCCTGCTATTTTGAGCATCTAATGTGAATGGCAGGAGATAAGTCACATGCTAATGAACCCTTGTGGTGTAGTGGTTAAGCATCCTGGGCCCGGCTATCAAAAGATATAGTGTCCAGGGTCTTAAAGACTGGAAGATAAACAAGGGGCCATCTAGCTAAGAAACAACAAAGCCCACATGGAAGAAGCCACCAGCCTATCTCGACATGATCGCTGAAGACAAAGCGGGTGCATAAGCAAATGCGGGCATGTTTTCCTGATGTGCACTCACCCTTTACATAAAACTCTCTCTTATACATACGCGTTTCTGTGGATTTGTTTCGCTAAGGCACCCAGACTAACATAAGCAGCATGGAACGCATTTAAGAAGCCTAGATAAAGGCAGGGCAGGATATTTGGAGGGACTGGATCCAGAATTAGAGAGGAAGGGGTCCTGGAGGTGAAACGGGCTGCTAGCTCCCTGTCCCAAGGGGGACAATGAGACTGCTGGCTCCCATGAAGATTTACAGTCTTGAAAACTCCATATAGGGTCACTGTGGTTGGAATCCACTGGACGGCAGTGGCCTTTTGGGATTGAAGGTGGAAGCCACGAACGGCTTCCTGCCATTGAGCCAAAGAGCCTGCGGGGAGTGTGTGAACTTCTGGAATACAGCGAACAACCTCTGCACATCTGCTTTTCGTGCTGCCCAAGTCATGCATTGACATTTGTCCAAAAGTAAACCATCACAGCTGCTCTCTCAGGAAGCTGGGGGCTGAGCCCGCTGGTTCCACTCCGTCAGCATTTCTGGTCCGGGTACCTGCCCTCTGCCCCAGCACAGGCAATGGGCTTTTGGAAGCAGTGCTCCCTGGGTAGTGGGTGTGATTTGGCTCCTCTGGCCTAACATGATGAATGCTGAGAGGGGGTGGATACTAGGGGGTTAAGCTCCCTGACCTTTCCCTAGCCCAGGGGAAAACTTACTATTTAAAGTAAGTTTTAGACAGAATCTTTAGAAAGATAAATTGTTTACTTAATGTACACAATTACTCCCCAACACATCTGTTTTGTGTCTGCTCAACTCAACCTCATAGGCTATGGATGACCTTGAGCAAGTTTTTAAAGTCACAATGGGTTTCTACCAGGATTGAGAGTTCAGCTCTCTCAACTCTCCAACTGGTTATTAGCACCATAGTCTCATTTCTATTTATGGATTTACTTTGTTTGAGGGAAAAAAGACTCCCAATTCAACTATATTTTATTAGGAACTCCTTTGCTATGTTTTACACAAGAAAAAGGCACAAACCGCTGTTCTGGATGAAGGAGAGCATCCGCATGAGGCCCCAATGGTGTCGGAAGGACCCACAGCCACAGTTACTTAAATAAAATGACACCCATTCTGTCCTGCTGACTCTGACTCATAGTGACTCTGTGTAGGGATCCTGAAGTTGCTACCTTTACAGGAAGCAATAACCTCATCTTTCTCCTGTGGAATGACTAGTGGCTTTGAACCAGCGACCTTGCTGTTAATAGTCCAACACTATCCAGCATCACCACCTGAGCTCCTGAAAGCTTAAATGAGACATGGAAAACAAACACCTTTGTCACAAAACTGTCCCTGAAGACGGATCAATTCATGGAGTTGCGGGAGGGCCTGTGAGAGCATGAGCGGGACCTTCATTGGGATGTGCACACGACCGTATATCGCTGAGTCTGGCCCGGGGAGTGGACGCAAGCACACTGCCTGATGGACAAGCTTTCTACTGCCAGTCGGCAGTAGGAAAGAACTCAATGGTGGCTGAATGTGTGGCCCCTCAAAATGGATTTAGGGTCTCCACATAGACTCTCACTGTGAGCCACAGCCTATTGCTCAAAATTTAAGCTCAAATATGACTTAAATGCCTAACATTCTGTTTCCTTAAACTAGAGTACTGCCAGGATCAACTAGAGGCCTGGATGACCTATCAGGTCTGAACAACGATCTCAAATCACTTCACATGATCCATTCCACCAGTCATGTCACCAGTCACACCTCCTCACTTACCCATTCCAGAGACTGTGCCTGTATAACCTATCGACTAACACATTCCCACATGTCGTGATTATGAAACCAACCATCATGCTGGAATAAGGACCAATCACGATGTAAGGGGCAGGGTCAGTCGGAAAGCAAGATAGGGGCTGAGGGGAGCCAAGAGGGTCCGGTCACTCAATCCCTAAACCTGATCTAATGTCACTAGACTGGGGTCTTCCTCACATCTCAAGGGCACCCGATTCATGATTGAAGTGAATTGTGTTTATTCAATCTTTGTTCTGCTTGCCGTCCTGCTATGCTGCCTCCTCTTCTTGCTTTATGTGTGTGGCTCCCTCTGTTGTGGTGACAAATGGCTTGAGAGGGATTTGACATAGGGAGAAAGCCCACCCACATCAACTGTCACCAGAAGCAGACACTAAGTTCATTTCTCTCACCTCACAGAACTATGCACATCAGACACTGGTAGAGCTGCCCGGAAGGGGAACCCTTAGTGCAGTGGTTCTCACCCTGTGGGTTGCGACCCCTTTGGGAGTCATATGACCCTTTCACAGGGCTCGTCCAATTCATAACTGCAGCAAAATTACAGTGATGAAGTAGCAAGAAAATCATTTAATGGTCAGGGGGTCACCACAACAAGAGGACCTGTATTAGGAAGGTTGAGAACCACTGCCTGAGTGTGCTTAGGACTTTGCTGCCCTCAGGGTCACCAGACATTCCTGAAGGCAGAGTCACTGCAGGAAGCCCTTCTGGGAAATGCCCTGAAGCCAGGTCTCAACCAACTCCATCCACCCTCACCCTCCTAGATCCTAATCATAGGCCGCTTGGAAATGCTCTCTGCCACTTCAAAGACTGTAAGTCCATGGGAGCAGAAAGCCTCCTCTTTCTCCCTTGGAGTGGTGGCTGGTGAGTTCAAACTGCTCACCTTCTGGCTAACAAAACCCACAGACCAGCTCCCCCTGAGCTCAGTTTGGTTTGCCGCACAGCACACATTGTTGGGAACCTTCTGAAGTAGCTGTGCCATGTGCAGGTTGGGGGATTTCGCACAAGATGCAGAATTCCACCCTCTTTTGGCAAAAATAATTTTTGCAATAGCCTTGTATTCTCTTCTGGATCTGAGTAGCAGCTACTCTCATGCAGTCCTAGCATATACATGCATGCACAGTCCTCCCAACTCCCTAAGGTCTTATGCCGAGTCTGCTCCATGCTTTCCTGTGTCCTATGTGGTGCTGTAGGCACCCAAGGCATGGGCTCTGCAGCCTGGGTTCAAATCTCTCCTTTCCACTTCCTCACTGTGTGGTCATAGGCTCATGACTTTATCATCCTGTGCCACTGATTTTTCATCTGTAAAATGAGGCAAGAATAGAGTCCACACATAGGCTTCTTAAGTGAAATAATTGAATTATTATATACAAAAAGCTTAGAACATTGCTCGGCATCTTGCAAATACTGTTAGGTAGCTTAGCATAGGGACTGGGTCATCCATTACATATGCTCAGGTTCAAACTTCCGGCCAGGAAGGGGTGGTACACCTAGGTGGGTGTTACACCTGGATTGGCCCATCTGGGCCAGGTGAATTCAATCCAGCCAATGGGGTTGACCAGGACCATCAACCATGCCTCCCTATGGAGGAATTGAAAAGGCAGGATCTTGACCTCTCCGATGTCTCCCTTCACCCACTTTTCTGTTGTCCGTCCCCCAGGGAGGAGGTCACATGTAGATACTTGTAATCGGTTCCCTCTTTCCAAACCACCCTCCCGCTACCCTCCCAATATCACCACTCACAAATTATCAAGGTTTCTTGAGGGATGGGGGAGCGGGGAGGAAGGGGTAAAAATGAGGACTTGATTGATGCCAAGGGCTTATGTGGAGGCAAATGTTTTGAGAATAATGAGGGCAGTGAGTGTACAATGTGCTTTACACAATTGATGTATGTATGGATTGTGATAAGAATTGTATGAGCCCCTAATAAAACGATTTCAAAAAAAAAGAAAAGAAAGAAAAGGCAGGATCCTGGAGCCCACGTAGTGACTTTCTCTCCAGCAGCTTCTAGGCAAGCTGTGCAGGGGTGAGGGGCCCTGAGGTGCCTGTGTAAACCTGAAACTTCTTCTCTCAAAAAACTCACTTGGATCACAATCCAGGCTGCGGAGTGAATTTTTCTCTCGCGAAGCCAAGGACTGAGGTATATTTCTCCCACGAGAGATCTAACAATAGTATCTCTTATTATATCATTAGGAGCCCTGGTGGTGTAGTGGACTATGCATTAACCTGCTAATCGCAAGGTCAGGGGTTTGAACTGACTAGCCCGTCCGTGGGAGAAATATGAGGTTGTCTATTTCTGTAAGGCAATGGTTCTCAACCTTCTGAATGCCGCCACCCTTTAATACAGTTCATGTTGTGGTCACCTGCAACCATAAAATTATTTTCATTGCTACTTTATAACTGTAATTTTGCTATCGTTATGAATTGGATGACCCCTGTTAAAGGGTTATTTGATCCCCAAAGGGGTCGCGACCCACAGGTTGCGACCCCTGCTGTAAGGATTTAAAGTCTCAAAACCCCAAAGGGGCAGATCTTTGTCCTATTGGGAGTCAATAAAATGGTAGTTAGGTTTTTTTCTGCATCAGTATCAGATTCTGGTGGCAATCTCAGTCATCCTGCATTGTGGTCTGGTTTGAACTCCGGAAATGACTGCCCTGGTTTGAGGTGAGGGCCACGGTGCTTCAGTGGTAGACCTCTCATCGTCTTTCACCGGGAAGACCCGGGTTTGATTTGCAGCCAATGTGCCCCAGACTGTCAGTGAAGGTTTGTGTGTTGCTACGACACTGAGGCTTCAGTGGTGTTTCCAGACTGAAACAGAATAATGAAGAAAGACCTGATCATCCCCATCCACACATTGACCTATGGCCCACCACTGTTGGCTTCCTCTCCCAGTCCTGATGGTAGCACAGATTGGCACAGTTTGCTCCACTGCCCATGAGGTGCCCATGAGAGGCTGAGTCGACAACCACAGTCAAGATCAACAGCTTAAACTCCATTCTGGGTCTATGGAAACAAGAACAACCTTCTGAAATGAGGTCACATTGCTATTTGGGACTGGGAGGATGCCTTTGTGATATGGATTGCACTCTGGATCCCGAGGGGGACTTTTAAACACAGCCACATAGCAGCTCCGGAAATTGTCATAGTGAGAAGGCAGGTTAAAAAAAAAAGCTTTTACTGGCTTGCTCAAAGGAGGCTGCGGGTAGATTGTGGGGTGGAAAACTCCTCTGGAAATGAAAAGTTTTTTTCCTTACATATGCATCATTTCTTCTGGTCCTGAAAGAAAACACAAAGCAGACGAGAGAAGGAAACGGAGACTAGCAGTCATCTTGTTGGTATTCCCACAGCACCCCCTCCTTAAGCACTTGCTGCCATCTCATCCAACTCCACTCAGTGTATTTCCACCCGGCAATGATGCAGAAATGTCTGCGCACTCCAGTTTGATTGTAGTCGGGCAACGTTTATGGCTTTGACGTTCAACTGAGCATGGCAGGACGTCTAGAAACAATTATAACCAGCACCTGCTCTGTCTGTGCTGTGGGCAGGCAGTGACGGATTCCCAGCCTCCGGAACACTAGTGTTCCCTCCCAGCTCAGGATAATGACGGTGACACTCGGCCCCCTTGTTGTCTGGGGAGCTCAAGGAGCTCTCCTCTGAAACCTCAACTTATGGGCATTTCTTTAAGTGAAGACATCAAATTAGTGACTGGAAAGGAAGGCGTAGGAGATGATTATTGGCCACAAGACAAGCCTCAACCGCCTCCAGAGAGCATGTCTCCTAAGTGCCAAGTCGGCGGCGACAGCTCGGGGGCCCTGGGTCACTGGGTGGTGTTGAGCGGGGACTCTGGGGCCCCGGCGTGGGACGCTGGCGGGTGCAAGTTCAAGAGGGTCAGGGGATGATGCCTCCCCACGCCCCTGCCCTCCCCCAGCAAGGGCGCTCTGGGATGCTGGGTCCTTGAGGCCCCGGTTGGCGGGGCCGCCCACGGTCAAGGCTTCGGGCACACGCGCGGGTGCGCTGAGGCCTGCGCCGTGCAGGGGTCTGGGCTCAGGCAGGTGGTCGCGGCGGCTCCGCGGGCGGGCGGGCGCCCAGCAGGACGACCGACGACCCCCGGCGGGTCGCCGGCACCCAGCGCCCGGGCGTAGAGGCGGGCGGGGGGGCTGCGCTCCGTCGCCGCCAGGGCCCCCTCCCTCCGCGCCCCCCCCGCGCCAGGTGAGCCTGGACTGGGCCTCGGCGGGCCGCGGGGCTGCCCTCTCGCCGCCCTCCAGCGCCCCCTCGGGGCCGGGCCGCGCCAAGCCGGGCGGCCGCCGGCCGAGGCTGGGGGTTGGGAGGGGCGGGGGTCGCGGGCGGGTCGCTCGTTCGGCCGCTGGCGGGGGGGCGGGGACCGGCTCGGCTTGCCCTGGCGGCGGTGGTGCCGTGAGGAGGAGTCCGCGCTCCTCTGTGGCGGCGGCGGCGGCCGGCTCCAGGCCGGGTTTTGGCGCCGCCCGCCTGCTGCCTCCTGGGGGCTCCTGAACTCCAGCCCCCTCTCTATCAGCCTCTCACTCCATCTCAATATGTCTCAAGATGGCGGCCAATGTGTGATCGATGTTTCAATATTGGAAGCGCTTTGATTTACAGCAGCTGCAGGTCAGGCTTCTCCTCTCTCGGCCTCTCGCTCGGGGGTGGGGGCTGCGGGCGGTCGCGGCCTCCCCGGGGGCGCCGGGCTGCCTTGCGGCCAGGGGGCCGCGGCGGAGGGGAGGAGGTGGGTGCCGGGGAAAGCGGGGCCGACTCGGGGACAAGTCCCTCTCACTCCCCGGCCCCCATTGATAACTCGCTTGATCGGAAATTGATCCTCTTTGTTCAATTCATCGATCAGCCCAAGATGGCGCTGGGAGCCGCCGCCGCCACCGCTGCCCCTCGTGTCTGCCCCCTCCCCTGGCGCCCCCCCCCGGCCCCGAGCCGCCGCCGCGGGACCGGGGAGGGGGCGGCACCGGGCGCCCGCGGGGTGCGCAAAAAAAACAAAAAAAAAAGAACTTGAGGAAAGTTGTGTTTTTCTTTGCTGTCTCATACCCTGTATTCTTTTATCTCCTCTCTGAGATCCTTCTGTAAGGGGATGTCCAGTGCACTGCAAATAGGTTTTGGGTGTATACCCGGCCGTCCCCTCTCATTCTCCATGATAAGATTTTTTTGTTCTCATGATGCCTGTTGCCTTATCCCTTTGAAACTTTGTGATCACACAGGCTGGTATGCTTCCTCCATGTGGGCTCTGTTGCTTCTGAGCTAGATGGTTGCTTCTTTACCTTCAAGCCTTTAAGACCCCACACGCTATATCTTTTGGTAGCTGGACACCATCGGCTTTCTTCATCACATTTGCTTATGCAGCCGCTTTGTGGTCAGTGATCGTGTAGGGAAGGTGAGCATCGTTTAATGCCAATTTAATAGAACAATGTTCTTGCAATGAACGAGTCCTTGAGCGGAGGCCCTATGTCCATCTGCTACCTTAATACTAAATCTATAAACATATGGACATAGATCTATTTCCCCATGCCCCTTTGTAAATATATGTACATGCCTTTATTTAGACATCTATAACTGGCCCTTGCTTCCCAGCTCACTCTTCTATACCCTTTGATTTTCATTTTGTGCCCACTGTCATGCTCAGTCTTCCTTTGGGTTTCAGTAATTCCTCTTGGTTACATTACCCTTGATCACGCCCTACCAGGCCTCCTGCATCCCCCTCACCACCGATTTCCATCACTTTTTGTTCCCTTATCTCTGGAGTTCTTAACACCACTACCTTTCTTCCCACCTCCCTCTCTCGCATGTCCTCCAGGATGTGCTAGTTCCGTTTTTTTTTCTCCTCCAGATTGTTCGTTCAGCCTATCTTATTTAGACAGACCTGTAGAGGCAATAACATGCACAAAAACAAGAAAGAACAAAACCAAGCAGCAAAATAAACAAAACAACAAAAATCCAATTACAATAAAAGAAAACAAAGGTCAACAAGATAGAAAAGCTCATAGATAGTTTAAGGACTATGTGTTGGCCTTTAGAAGTGTTTTCTAGTCCAGTCTTTTGGGGCACCAAACCCTGACCCTAAAGTCCACCTTTAGCATTTCCTTGGGATCTTGCTGCTCCTTTTACTTGCTCTTCTGCTGTACCCCCTTAGTGTTATGCCTCGGTGTAGCGAGATCAGTTTGGGGGTAATTCCCACACTGTGTCTCCAGTGTTGTCCCCTCTAGGGCTATGGGTCTTTGAGGGACGTTGTGTCTCGTCGTGGGGCTGGCCATGTGGTCTTCTATGTGAACTGACTTCTCTGAGTGGGAACATCATCCTCAAGGTCTGGTGGGACAGGATGTGCTCCACTCTCCCCTTCTCCCCTTCATCTCTGTGTGCTCTGATCAGATAATGTCTCTGTCCAGGAGATGCAAATTCAATGCTATCCTCTGAAATAAAATCTTTGGGAGGGGTTGTGGGGAATATCTGCTCAGATCTTTGGTGTGTCCAGGAGAGAGGGACTGCTCGGCTGGGCACAGCCACGAGGGGCTCAGAACTCTGGCTCCAGAAAATGGTTGTAAGTTTGGCTTTGTTTTTAACCAGTTGTGTGCCTCTGGGTCAACACCTGTGTTTTTTTGAGTTAGTTTTCTGATCCGAAAAGTAAAGGTACTCCATTGTCCAGACTCCCATGTCACCAAGTGATCGATAGGGGCTAACCAGAGCCTGATTCAAATAGTGTGGATCTGTTAGGTGCCTTCTAGACCTGGGGTGGCGATTCTGAGCCCAGGACAACAATAATGTCCGAGAGGTGATATAGGTGGCTCCAAATTGAAACAGGAAGACCACTGTGGAGATTTTGTCCTTCCACTGATGGCCACAGGCCACCGCCTCACGTCCTGCAAAAACAGTTTCCATGGCTCAACAGCCAAGCCAGGGGCCAGTGCCATAAAAATCATATGGCTAACTGGGACAAAGGACAGACAGATATTTTTTATCATGATGTCTTGAGAAACCCACCTAACCTCCATGCAAATCTTCTGGTGTGAGTTATTTTTGGAAGCAATCATATGCTGACAGTAATTCAAATCTTTCCTTTTGACAATTTGCCTGTACTCTTTTCTGAACCTGAGAAGGTAATCCCTGTGTCCACTAAGAAATTGACTGGCTGGCCTCCTACTTGGACAGTTAGCCTGGGATCCTGGGGACCAAGTGAAACAGAGCACTGACACCTTCATTCAGCTTCTTCAAGCATTATTGTCTCTTGCTTGGGATTTTCTAGGTGTGGATGAGGCCCGTCCTCTCTATTGGAGGGTTGTCTGCTTCTCCTGGGGTATTCAAGGCACTGATTTTTCCAATGTCCTTCTTTCCTGCAGTAGGCACATTGATCCTGCCCCATGGCTTGGCGGTGCCCACAGGTCAGTCTCTCCGTAAGTGGGCCATGCTCTCCTTTTCCTGAGTCTCTGGGGTCTCTCATGGCAATTACTAGTATTTTAACTAGTTTCTTTGTCTCTGTCGTGGTAGGATCATCTCTGTTGTTACACACCCGCTGAGCCACTTGTACCAAATCACTAAGATTTTTCCCGTCAAACCCTTCCCACTTCTTTTTCATGTCTGAGGCAGACTGAGTAATAAAGGCAATACTTATTGCCCTCCTGTTCTCGGGGCCTCCAGGCCGTTAGGGATATAAAGCCCGTAGGCTTCCATCAGTCACTCTAAAAAGGCACGCAGACATTCTCTTGTAAGAGCCTGAAAATTCTCACTGACCTTAGATAAATTCATAGGTTTTCTAGCTGTTCCACTGAGGGCCTGCAAGAGAAACTGGTGATACCTGGTTAGGCCTTCTGTGCCTTGCAAGGAGTTTGGATCTCACATTTTTCGTGCAGTGGCAAAAAGAGTTTCCCTCACATGGGGAGTGCCTGCTGTCTGACCATCATGTCCATTGACTGCTTACTGGGCCTCTCTCTGGCAGGGCTACTGTACCTGTGTTGTGAACAGCACCTGGAGAAGTTGCTGGCAATTTCTGGAGGTGGGCTAATGCATATGGAAAACCGTTTCTATCAAGGAATCAGACCTGCTTTGTCAGAAAAAGGGATTTTGTTGATTCCAATTATACAAATCACTGGAATACAAGGGGATATATACCCAAAAAGGGACTCAGGGGTCTTCCCCAGGTGTTGGGGCTGCTTGCCTTGAGTGTAGAATGGCTGCTGCCGAATCATCCTTCTTGGGGGGTGGGGCGGTCGAGATCCCATACCAGCCCTAGTGTATGTTGGGGTGTGGACTCAGAAAGGAGTTATGAGTATTTCTCTCTCTCCAGCCCCATGCACCTGACAGGGTGGCAGTGATAATGAAGGGTCGTAAGCTAGTTCTCCCACTCCCAGAGTCCTCCTGCAAAAAGGAATAAAGACGAGACGGAGGGGTATGGGGAGGGGTTGGGGAAGGGCAGCCTCCACCTTAGTGGTTTTAGGACCTTGGGTCTATTTTTTTTCTGGTCCTGCCATGTTTCCTGAAATCTTGAAACAAGAACCCTTTCTGTTGCAGGAGGAAGTAAGTCTTTTGTTTATGCTGGCTTATTAGTGGCAATGTCATTCCACGCATCAATTTTAGGGATCAGATAGGGATGTCCTGGTTCCCCATAAACATAACTATGAACTCTGAGAAATAGGTGAAGGGAAAACGAGTCTTGCATGGGCAAATCAGGAACTCCTTCTGTCCAATCACCTTTAAACAAATTGCGGAGTCTCCAGGCTTTAGGGCTGAAACTACATTCTCTTTGTGAGCGCCTAGAGCAGGGGTCCTCAAACAATAGCCTGTGAGCCACATGCGGATAGCCGAGGACCTTGATCCTGTCCGCCGAGTGTTTGTGCCCCGTTTGTTTGTGTGTTTTTTTTAAACTTCAAAATAAGGTATGTGCAGGAAGCATAGGAATTTGTTCATAGTTTTATTGAAACGATAGTTCGGCCCTCCAACTGATCAGAGGGACAGTGAACTGGTCCCTGTTTAAAGAGTTTAAGGACCCCTGGCCTAGAGAAATCAGAAATCCGTAGTTCTGGGGAGAGCACTCCTGTTAAGGAGGTTTCCTTTCTAAGCAAGCCCAGACAGTGGCAATTGGATCTCGGTGCACCTCGAAATGTTGTAGCCACTCTCCATTCCCAGAAAGAAAACTACTCCGACCGCTGGCAAGTTCAACAGAAAAAGTTTTTTTTCCTGAGCAGCCCCAGTCTAATTGACCAAAGGTTTTTATACTTTTGCAATGTGCAGGTGTGCAAGCAGGCAGAGTAGAGAAGCAGGGTGTTGCAGTTAGTCATTCTTAGTTGAACAAAGACTGCTCTGGTCGCTCTCGCGAATCTTCTGAGCATCCATATCCTTTGGGACATTCCCTTGGGCACATCTGCACAGCCTACCTCCCCTATATCAGCTAGTTCATTTACAGTTCATAGCTACTTTATTTACTTTACATGGTGCCTTCTGTCAGCTCATAATGGCTTCACTCTTGTCAAGGCTGTTTAAGCTTTTCCCAGAGATCCTATATAGCCGCCATTGTGGCCATGGGGAAACGGGGCCTGTGACCCTGGCCAAGATGGTGCCCACCAGCCCAAACATGTGGAAGGGCACTGCCTAGGGAGCTGGTTGAATAGACCTGGGAGTTAGCCCTGCCTTGTCCTGGGAGCCAAATATTTCCCTTTTCCCCTCCATTCCCTTTCTCCTGGCTTTTCAAACAAGCTGCTTTAGCCCTATAATGCCCAGCACAACATTTTTATAACATTTAATTGAAACTTATCTAGTACCAAACTTATAAATTATCAATGTGACAATTTGGTTACATTTCAAAAACATTGCACGTTTTATATATTTGAATGTCATATATACATATTGATAACTATGAAAGTAAAGAATAAAAATGTTTAAAATTATTTCCTGAATTTAAAACTTGAGGCGTTATAGTGTTAGTGTTCTACCAGTGTAGGTTTGTTCCTTGTTACAGGCTGGTTTTCCTTGGCCCAGGCTTAGGCCAATGGCATATGGAACCCTTCCTGTGTAACTGTTACCTTTAGGCTTTCAGTGTTGCTGCTTAAGGCACTTTTGGGGAAAGCTCTTACTACACAGTTCCACTGCCACGATGTTCCAGACAGAAATTCCAATTCCCTTAAGGTTCCCTGAGCTTCCAGATGCCCCTTCCCTTCAGAGATTTGAGAGTCTGCTCCCGCCAGCAGGCATCTTGGAGGGCCGTGGGGCCATTCCAAGCAGTGGTTCTCCTAGCTTGTCTAGAATAATGGTTGGACTTAAAGTCGACCTCAGTGAGTTGTCTTTGATCCCTTACTTCTTGCTGGGGCATCTTCCTGAGGCAACAGATTCAGGGCAATAAAGGGCTCGCTCTCAAGTGGGGTTTATTGACCTTGAGGCAGCAAGCTCTACATAGCCTTCTTTTGTGCTTTCTAGATGGGACTTAGCAGCTTCATACTCAGGAATTGCCCCCTTGCATGAATCCTGTCCAATTGGGATAGAGTTGACACAGAGGCTAGACAAACAAAAGCTGATACACTATGCAACTTTATTTGAGAAAGGAGAATGGTGGCCAGAGAATGGTACACTTTCCCTTCTAACCCTGATTCACCTGGAACAGTTTTGTAAAGTGATTGGAAAGTGGGCCGAAATGCCAGAAGTTACAGCATTTCTCCTTTTGAGGAGCAGTAGAGACCTTCATCCCCAGTGCACCCAGGAACCCCTAAGGCAGGCATCCTCAAACTGTGGCCCGTGGGGCACATGTGGTCTGACGACATTTATCCCACCCTCAGGGTGTTTTTGCTGCCTCTGCATGTCCTACTTAGTAGCCGATTCGTGCAATGTGCATAGGAATTTGTTCATAGTTTGGTTTTTTTAACTATAGTCTGGTGCTCCAACGGTCTGTGGGACAGTGAACTGGCCCCCTGTGTAAACAGTTTGAGGACCCCTGCCCTAAGGGATCCTGGACTTAGGGGTTACTAATCTCCCAGCCCTGAAACATCCCTGAACATTCTACCCGTTGTAGGAGGCACCATGGGAATTTGGTCTCTGGGTAATTTACAAGTCTTTTATTCAATTTGAAGCCAAGAAAATTAAAAATGACTCAGACACTTACTTTCTTTTGATCCCTGTTGACTCCCGCTGTAGTATTCCAATATTACAATTTAACGCTATAACGCATGACCTTTTCATTCCATTCAATTAAATGTGTGTGTATAGATAGATAGATAGATAACTATGAAAGTAATTAATGAAAACAAAATTTGTTTGACCAAAGTTAATAATTGAGGGATAATAGGATTAAATAGAAGCATGGTTCTTAGCAGTGGGTCCAAACATTAGGATCATAAATGAAACAGTGATCTCAGTGCACCCAGTAGTTCCCAAACCCTGTACCCTCATAGGGGAAATTGTGGATGCTTTTACTCCCGTGCCTATACTTAGAACGAACAAACACACATGCCTGATAATCCTAAGATTTTTTTTGTTTCCTGTGACACTCACCTAATTTCAAGGGCACTGCCACCTCACAAGCCTAGCCTTGTCTCAGTTAAACTGTTCACCCTTTTGTCCGTTTGTTTGTTTTTCCAGAAGTTCTCAAGTTACCAAGCCCTCTGAACCAAGTGTGCCACCTCTAGGACCACCATCTCCTGGACCACCTCAACCTTATCCATCCTAGACCTGAATGGACAACCCCTCCCAGCAGAGTAGAAAGGGTATGGACCCAAAGCCCCACTTCACCCTTTTGCCAGCAGGAAGGACCTAAAGATGTCGTCGCCTTGTACCCCAAAGATTTGGGTCCATATCTCTTCAGGGTGTAAATTTTAGGTAGCTAGCATAGGGACTAGGTTGTCCATGATACATGCTCAGAGGGCCAAGCTAGCCACCCAGGAAAGAGTGGCACACCGAGCGTGCTCAGAGGTCCAGGTTTCCAGTCAGGAAGGCCAGGTACACCTGGGTGGGTGCTGCACCCACATTGACCCACCTAGGCCAAGTAAATTCAATTCAGCCACTGGGGTCCACCAGGGTTGCCTACCATGCCTCCCTATCTCTCCTAAAACACAATTGGATCACAAACCTGGCTTTGGCGTGAATTCTTTCTCATGCAGAGCCAAGGACCAAGGTATATCTGTCCACAGAGAGAAAAACCTAGGAAAGCTCTTTGGAGGCAGCAGCACTGCACATGAGTGGCTATTGGATACTGTTTAGATGCATGGCTTTCTATTTGGAACTTTTTTTTTGTCTCACCTGAATGGAAAGGAAGAGGTAATACTTCTGGATCACACAGTATCCATGTCCACAAATGAGCTGCTCATTCCACAGTCCTGGCAGTGCCTTTTGAAAACCCTCTGCTTTAGAATGTCACTCCTTGAAGATGGCAGTGGGAGTGGCTGGGGCCAAGTATGCTGCCTCTTACTCCCAGTTGCAGGTTTCTGGATGCTGATTGTATCTCTTACAGCATCAATTAGTGGGCTTGTTGTCTGCCTCAGGCTTTGTTCACAGAGATCCTCCAGCTAGGTGGTGGTGTGTGCGCATAAGCAGAGGCTTCCTGCCAATCCCCCATGAGTAGTAGAGCTCCCATGGTGTGGACTCCATGAAAGCCGTGCTCCAGCCAGCAGGATTACAAAGGAGGGTGGGCCCGGCAGGACAGGAGGGCCATTGCCCCTATGGAATGACCTCAGAACCCCGCCTCCCTCCCTGTCCAGCTCCTGGGACTATGGGCCCTAAGCTTCATGCCTGACTCAGGAATAGACACAGGGTGAGGCAACTCCAGGAGGTGATTTTGCTGATCTAATCCAGCCTGAGATCATCCTTGCATGTGCCCTCTGTCCAGACCTTTTTTTAAATTGTTCATGCAACACTAACCACAATGCATATATACATCGGTTGTGTAAAGCACATTTGTACATTCATTGCCCTCATTATTCTCAAAATATCCACTCTCCACCCCACCCAAGCCCCTGGCCCCAGCTCCTCATTTTTCCCCCTCCATTCGAGCTACCCTTGATAATTTACTAATTATTTTCTCATATCTTGCACTGTCTGATGTTCCTTCACCCACTTTTCTGTTGAGGTTAAATGTAGATCCCTGTATACGGTTTCCGTTTTCCAACCTACCCTCCCTCCACCCTTCCCGAGTCTGCACTCATAACACTGGTCCTCAAGGGCTCATCCACCCTGGATTCCCCATGTTTCCTGTTCCTATCTGTCCAAGTGTACATTCTCTAGTCTAGCCTGATTTGTAAATTAGAATTGGGATCATGATAGTGGGAGATAGGAAACATGTAGGAACTAGGGGAAAGCTGTGTTTCATCGTTATTATCTGGTACCTGTCTTGGTTTATCTCCTCCCTGACACCCTTCTGTTAGGGATGTCCAGAGGACTGTAAATGGGCTTTGTGTCTGTCCCCAGCACTCCCCGCTCATTCGCAATGATAAGATTTTTTTTGTTCTGATGATGCCTGCTACCAAATCTTTTCAAAACCTCATGATCACACAAGCTGGTGTGCTTCTTCCATGTGGGCTTTGTTTCTTCTGAGCTAGATGGGCGCTTGTTTTCCTTTAAGCCTTTAAGACCTCACATGCTATATATTTGATAGCTGGGCACCATTAGCTTTCTTCACCACATTTGCTTATGTACCTGCTTTGTGTTCAGTGATCGTGTAGGGAAGGTGAGCATCATAGAATGCCAATTTAATAGAACAGTATTTTTGCAACGAGGGAGTCCTTGAGCAGTGGCCCAATGTCCATCTGCTACCTTAATACAAAACCTATAAATATAGGGACATAGATCTATTTCCCCATGCTCATATATTTAAATATGTACATGCCTTTTTTTAAACCTCTATAATTGACCCTTGCTTCCTAGCTTGCTTTTCTATTCCCTTTGATTTGCCTCTTGGGCCCACTGCCATGCTCACTTTTCATTTGTGCTTCAGTAATTCAGTAATTCCTCTTGGTTCCATTGGTTCCATTTCCCTTGATCACTCCCTACCAGGCCTCCTACATCCCCCTCACCACCGATTTGCATCACCTGTTCTTCCCTTTTCTCTGGGTTTCTTAACACCACTACCTTTCCCCACACCTCCCTCTCTCCCATGTCTCCCCAGAAGTGTTGGTCCTGTTTTCTCTCCTCCAGATTGTTCGTCCAGCCTATCTTATTTAGACAGACCTGTAGATGTAATAACATACACAAAACAAGACAGAGCAAAACCAAGCACTAAAAGCAACAAAACAACCAAAATCCAATGACAATGAATGAAAACAACTCAACAAGAAAGAAGTGGCTCATCGTTAGTTCAAGGTCGGTTTGTTGGCCTTTAAGAGTGTTTTCCAGTCCAGTCTGTTGGTGTACCAAGTACTGGCCTCAAAGTCATCCTTTGGCATTCCCTGGGTACCTTGATGCTTCGTTTTCTTGCTCTTCTGCTGTACCCCCTTAGTGTTATGCCTCGGTGTGGCAGGATTAGTTCGGGCGCATTTCCCACACTGTGTCTTCAGTGTTGTCCCCTCTAAGGCTATGGGTCTTTGAGGGGTGTCTTGTCTCATCGTGGGGCTGGCCATGTGGTCTTCTATGTGGACTGGATTCTCTGAGTGGGAACATCATCCTCAAGTCCTGGTGTGCCAGGATGTGCTCCACATTCCCCTCCTCCCCCTTCATCTGCTCCATGTGCTCCGATCAGATATGTCCCTCTCTCAGAGCTGCAGATTCACTGCCACCTTCTGAAATAAAATATTTGGCATGGGAAGGTGAGTTGGGTGGGAGGATCTGCTCAGATCATTTGATGGTTCAGGATAGATTGACTGTTTGGCTGGGGACAGGTATGTGGGGCTTAGGGCTCTGGCTCCCAACACTGGTTGTGAATATGTCTTTGTTGTTAACCAGTTGTGTGCCTGTGGGTCAACACCTGTGTCTTTTTGAGTGAGTTTTCTCATCTGCAGAGTAAAGGTAATCCATTATCCAGACTCCCATGTCACCAATTGATTGAGAGGCACTAACCAGAGCCTGATTGAAATAGTGTGTACCTGTCAGGCGTGTTCTAAAAACACCTTAAAAGTCGTAAAAACACTATAAATGCCTTAAAAACCCTAAAACGTCTAAAATATTTCTAAAATGCTAAGACCACCCCTAAAGACCCTCTAAAACATCTTAAGACCATTAAATACATGGTAAAAGGCTTTCTAAAACACCCTAATGCGCCATAAGTCTTAAAAAAAAACTCCTTACGTCCCGAAAACATAATAAATGCCCTAATATTATGCAAATGCCTTAAAACGCAAAATAAAGAACACGTGAAGCCCTAAAAACACGCTAAAAGTCTTTTAAAACCCCAAGAACATCCCTACA
Source organism: Tenrec ecaudatus (assembly GCF_050624435.1). Lineage (NCBI taxonomy): Eukaryota > Metazoa > Chordata > Mammalia > Afrosoricida > Tenrecidae > Tenrec > Tenrec ecaudatus. Next base: position 77,418 of record NW_027458080.1, read on the forward strand.
AAGCAACCCGAAGCACTATAAAACCCTGTAAAAGTCCAACAGCCTAATAGACATGAATTCACCATGAAAGCAAAAAATAATCCAACAAAACCCTAAAGCCCTGAAAACCAAAACCTAATCCCCCCAAACACTCTAATGCCTTAAGCACCCTAAAATTTTAACAAAACACTAAAAGCCATAAAAACACATATAAGCCTAATAAACACCCTTAAACACTAAAATCACCCTAAAAGCCTTAAAATGTCTGAAAAGCCATAATATTCCCTAAAATTCAAATAACACTCTGAAGCCACAAATAACACACTAAATACCTCCCAAAACATGTGGAACTTCCAAATCATATCCCTAGAAGATTCCCAAACCATGAACTTCCAAAACCACATAAATGCCCTGAAGACAACATGAAAGCCCCAACAAAACATAAAATGCTGGGGAAAAACACATAAAATATTTTAAAATACCCTAAAATCTCTAAGAAACCCTGTAAGATCACTAAAAACACCCCTACCTGCTAAAAAATACCCATACACTCCAAAAAATCACCCCTAAATCCCTTAAAAACTCCCTTAAACCTTATAAAACACCCTTAAAGCCCAAACCACCCTAATGCGCAAAAAAATTAAATGACCCCAAATGACCTTAAAGCCCTAAAAATCACATGCCACAAAAAAATCCTAAATGACCCCAAAATTCCAACTCAAAGCCAGCCTACAAGTCTTTTATGAGAACAGTTTTATCTTTCTACCAAGGAGAAGTTTGTAGGTTCAACCCCTGACCTATGCCCTTACCATATGAAGTTAGTAATCAGTGGTTTTGCAATTCTTTGAAGAAAGATGAGGGTAATTTTATCAGGAGTGAATTAAACTTGTCTAGTGCCTTGAGTAGAACTGATAACTGTACTACATTGAGTCGTCTGGTCAAGGAGCATGGGATATTATCCCATTTGCTGAGGTCACACTTGATTTCTTGTAATTTCTGTAGTTTTCCTCATATAAATCTGTTGTTTTTTTATTCAAGTATAGATATAGATATTTTCATTTACGCTTGGCTATTGTAAATGGTACTACCTGAAAATGTGTATTTCATTAATTATTATTTCTTGATCTATTTCTTCATCCTTCGAAATATTATCAGTTTGTTGTGGTAGATAAACATTAGGACTTTGCATAACTTAGAAATATTACATTTCACAGAAAAATCATATTAATTATGTCGACAGAGCTATAAAAGGAATGTTGCCCTGAATATCTTCAGATATGACAGCTGTTTCATTGAGAAATTAAGCCAGACAGACACAATGTGATGTACATTTTGTTATTTTCATGTGGGTTCCTTCACTCTTCCAAAAAAATTAGGTTCATGAGCCCCTTGGGGAATGAGTTTGAGTTCAGATCAGATGTCTATTTATATATTTGAGTCCTGAAGCCCATTTGATGGACTGTTCTGTTGCTTCCAAAGTAGTCAGTCACTTCCCCACCAATTAGAGAATTTGTCCGAAGCAAAAGTAAAAGTGTGGCGTACGACATTTGACTGCACACCATCTAGAATCACACTCTCATTTGGTGTTGGCAGTTTTACTTGTATTTCAATTGTAAACTACACTTCAGAGTTCAGGCTAGTGAAAACGTTTCAGTGGAAAAAATTTGCACACAACTACGTGCAGTTTGTGATTCTGTTGTTCCCAAGCAAGGCTATGAGGACAAAGATGCACAAGCATGGGGGGCACTGCAGACAATGTGTGAAAGTTTCCAGGAGCTCAGGGGTGGACAGCGGCTGCTAATTCTCCCATGCTGGCAGTGAGCTATGTGGGAGGGCTTTGTGTGAGGTCCCTGTGGGGTCTCTGAGAAGTCTCCATAAAGGATGCTGAGAACTTCATATGAAGTCTCTGTGCGAGGCCTCTGAGTCTCTCTGGAAGTCTCCAAGGAAGTATGTGTGTGAGGTTTCTCTCTCGGGTATGTGTGAGTGTCCTTGTGAGATGTCTGCTGAATTGTGGGGGGTGGGGGGCAGTTGTTTCGCTGAGGTCTCTGCAGGTCTGAGTGGGCTTCCCTTTGTTTGACCTCACAGCACCATATAAGAGGACCTGGTGGCAGGGGAAAGGGAAGGGGCTTGGTCCATGCACCCCTTGCTGTTCTTTCAGGGTCTTCTCTCCATCTCCGTGCACTTACCTAGCACGAACGGTAGGGTTCAGCAGCGGGGAGTCCGGTGTCCAGCTCTTCACTCTCTCTAGGAACACACCCAAGCTACCTGCTACCCAAGAGGCCCCAGATCCAGGCTCTGCAGATCCAGAATCTGATTTTTTACTGCCACAGTCACTCCAGAGGCTGCCTTGGCACAATCAGGACTCCAGAAACAACATCATGCTGCTGTACCAGCAGTCTCTGGGGCCTATGTCCACTTCCCTCCTCCACCACTGGTGTCAGTCCCCACCCACCCCACACACACACTTGGTGTCCTGACTGAGGCATGGAGGTCAAGGCTCAGTGGATGTCTTCCTCGCCATCCTTTACTGTTTAGTTCAGTAAACAGTAAACCCTGGCCCACCAGGGGTGTTCTTTTAAGCACATGAGAATTTACTCTAGCGGATCAACTAATCATATTTTGGGGGGCCCTCCTGCCTTCTTCTATAATCTGGTGCCCAGGAAATAAAACCCTGTGTTAGAAGCACAGAGGAAACACTGACCACTATTGAACTGGTTTCCCTTATCAAGACAGGTGATGTCTAATCTCCGTGCACATCCTGATTTCCCAGGAGTCTCTAGGGGAAGGGAAGGCTGCTCCCAGTTGTGACTTTCTTTGCAGCACTCAGTCCTTAGAAGCCACTCTCTCCGGAGAACATTCCTAGAGCACGTGCACGCGTGTGTGTGTGTGTGTGTGTGTGCGTGTGTGTGAAGATCACCAGCCTGGGGTCATGTTTCCTGAGAACATTCCTAGAGTGTGCGCGTGAGTGTGTGTGTGAAAACCACCAGCCTGGGATCATGTTTCCTGAGAACATTCCTAGAGCGTGTGTGTGTGTGTGTGCGTGTGTGTGTGTGTGTGTGTGTGTGTGTGTGTGTGTGTGTGTGAAGACCACCAGCCTGGGGTCATGTTTGCTGAGAACATTCCTAGAGCATGTATGTGTGTGTGTGCGCACGCGTGTGTGTGCATGTGAAGACCACCAGCCTGGGGTCATGTTTCGTGAGAACATTCCTAGAGCGCGGACGCGTGTGTGTATGCATGTGTGAAGCCCAAAAGCCTGGGGTCATGTTTCCTGAGTCCTGGCACCCTGTTATTGACTCATCCCCACTCTACCCCACCCTGGCTATCAACTCATCCTTCCCCCAGTCAGGAGATGGAAATCAAGTAAAATAACAGTTTGTCGCCCCACTAAAGATAGTATTGAGAAAGTAACCTTCCCTGCTTGAAAGCTGTGCCTTTGCTATCCAACCCAGTGCTCTCTGTAGGAGATAAAGTTCTGCTGTGGGGGCAGCTAGCTAAAGCTGGGGTGAAGCACCTGGCCGATTCCCCTTTGTAAGCCTGTGTTAGCTCCGCTTGTGTCTTGCGTCATTTCTGGGGATCCTCATGCTCTTTGGCCCCCTTTGCTACGTCCAACGCTTCATATTCTTCTTCACTGTATCCTTCCCTACCCTGTGTCCATGGTGCCTAACCATTAGTGGTTATTACACAGACGCTCATCCTGTACCACTCAGCCTAAGCTGTTGCTCCTTCTCCGGGTTTATATACAGAGGAAGGCATGTGAGCTGTGAACCGGATTTTCCCTTGGTGCAGTGGGTGAGCAGAGTCCCCCGCTGGCAGCCTCCCTAGCAGTTCCCACCCACATGTGTCAGACCTGGGACTTCCATCCTGGAGGTTACCCTAGGCTGGGAGAGAGGCAAAGGTAGCAAAATATGTCATTTCACATTTTGTGACAGGTGTATTGAGGCGGAACCTCCATGCCAAACTTGGCAGCCTTCATCAAATGCACATGTGGGACTTAGACAGGCCGCCACATGTCTCATGCCTGCTTGGTACCATGAGACGCTACTTTGGTCTAAACCTCTTCTGGACCCTCGATGGAATTTCTTGGCTGGATTGCGCCTCTCAAAACCTATCAACTGCAGCCACATAACGTTGAAGACAAAGTAATGGCACCAGGGAACATTCTTCACTGTGTTGGGACCTTCTGAGGTTTTCACAGTAGGGGTGTTACCATAAATCATAAGAGGTGCAAAATGAAGAACTTGGGATGGAAGTGGGTGGGAAACACTGCTGAAAACCTCCTCCAGAGCCCTGCCCTTTGAGAAGTCAGAGCTAGCACTCAGAGAAGGAGACGCAGTATCTAACATAGTTAAAGGTATATTATGCCAACCTCGTCAATGAACTCATGTGGGGTTAATTGAAGGGCAGGGAGATCAATGGCTCTGTGAGCCTAGCCTTTCTGGTCTCTTGCTCTCTGATAGTGCCACCAGGGTGGATATGCATTTGTTAGGTCCCTAAAGCAGCTGGAAAGACTCATTTCCTGGGAGATCCCTGAGGAGAAGCCGCATGGACCTACCCTGTTGCAGCCCTGGTTTCTGCAGCAGCCTCATGGAGAACCTGCCAGCGCACGGACTACAATTTCCTCCTGCAGTCATTGTCTCCCCGTGTGTTTTTGGATTGTGAGGAGGACTTTGTAGATTGGTGTCAGACACATGGGATACTATTGGACTGGTGGTCTTAGATTGAACTGGGTTGGGATGCTTTTCAATGTTCACTTAACCTTTATATAAAACTCATAAAATATGAGTGTATGAATTTTGTTTCTCTAGTCTACACAGACTAACACACATGACACCCCCTCTAGATCCCGCCATGCAGCACAGAAGTCACACTTTAATGTAGGAGGGGGAAAATCTCTATTATGGAACAATGAATATCATGGCTGAGAGAAGCCATTAGCCTGTGCAGAACAGGCTAAAGTGGCTGGCATGGATACTTTCCTACTAATCAGAGCAGAAGAAGCGTCTTCTAATTTGCCAGATAAGACATATTCTCGAAGACAGTGACGTGGGCAGTGGTAAGGGTAACTGGAGTAAGCCCACCTCCTCCGCCTCTGCTGCTGCAAGCTGACTGGGCACACAAACACCCTGGGGGGCAATGCCTGAGTGTGGCTTCTGATATTGAATCCCCTGAACGGACAGAAATTTGTGAATACATCCCTGATACAGGTGCTCGTGGTGGGAAGGCTCTGGCAGTCAGGTATCGCCTGGTGGAGGCAGGGTCTCACACTTGCCACTCTCCTGTGTTCTACAAAGAAAGGAGCCCTGCAGCTGGAGGAACATCCATTAACTGAGGCCTGCGCTTCTTTTCGTGGACATAACGTTGACGCAAGATACTCCTGATGACAGCCTGGTGTCCCCTCTAGGACTTGGCCAACATCTGTCGTGAGCACCTGAGCCTCCGTGACCTTGTTAGGAGACACTGGTTGTCTTTGAAGGGGCCCAAGGCTGTGACCACAGGGTAATACGGGCTTTCCTTTTTGCAAAGGATCACCGTGTCCTGTAGATTTTTTGCTGGAGCAAATCCACTGGACAAAGTGCTTCCTCCATTTTTTGCTGTGGCCCTCAGCAGGAAGCTGTCCCTTCTCTGGTGGGAGCTGTGAGGACTTGATCTCAAGGCACTCAGCCAATGCCTTGTCTTGCACAGGCTGGCTTAACCCACAGACTTGGGAGATGCCTCTTCCCGCTAATCCTTTTCCATGCTCTTCTGGATTGGGCCATTTATGAGTCTCCCTCTTGTCAGTGGGAACAGCATCCTTCCTTCTCCTTGTCGAGGGGTCCTGAAGGTTGGGGCTTTTGAGCTTCTGCTGCCCCATGTAACTTGCTCTAGCCACCACGAAGCCACTTGGCCCTTGACATATTGGCTTATCCCCAGTGAACAAATGCTGGGGGCGGCAATGGACCACCTGAGAAGGCAAAACATTGGTGGCAGTGAGCACATCAGTGGTGCAGTCCTGAAGGAGCCCGTCAACAGGACAGCATGGAGAACCATCCTCTGCCTCTACCTCCACCTGGAGCTTAATCTCACTGCACACTCGTGCTGTAAGGCTTGGCTTTTCAGGAACTGGAGCACACTTTCCAGGTAGCAGGAAACTTTTACTACATCCTAGAGCCTCGAAGCACCCCCGGTCCACATCATTGGTTTGAGATTTTGCCAGCACACTGGTTTTGAAAGTGTCTCTATCGTCTAGCCCTATTGAAGAGGACTTCTTGACCACCACCAACCCTGTCTCTTTGGCTCTTGAAGATGGACATTCAGAGTTCACTTCCAATCTGGGGCCTCCTGGGGCACAACTAGCACCCTCTTTCCTTGACCCCTTGCTGGTCAGTACTGGATTTGAGGTTTGCTCTAGGCTCTCTCTCTGGACACTTTCATTCTGGAAGGTTCTGCCAAGGATACTGGGCATGAAGGCTGGAAACGGCTGCCTGAGGGCCAATGAGCATCCACTGTCATTATCAAGTGGGGGGTAGGCTGGGGTTCCCTGAACAGGCTCCTCTGTAGGGGAGCAATCAGCAAAAGGACTCTCCAGGGTAGGGCTTGATTTCTTTGTCGTCACTCTCTCTCCCCAGTCTGCCTGACAGGGTTCTCCCAGGACCTTGGCAGCCTCAGTTACTAGGTTAGTTCAATACTTAGGGGTGGCTAAGCAGGTGGACTTTGGAAAGGACATTGCGTTGTCTTTTCTTGTCCTACAGAGGTTTGTGGGCTCAAGGACTTTGAGGGGCATGCACCACCTCTGCCTCATTTGGAGCCTTACGATATGCGAGTCCAGCACCTGTTGAGTGCCCGGGCTGAGAAAGGAAAGGCTCTGCGTTGTGTTCAGATCTTCCAGCTCTCCCCAGGAGGCCACATTGACAACATGTGGGTGGGTCAGGGAAATAGACAAAGCGTGCGTGGTCGCAAGACATGAACGGTAAACAATGCCAGGGATCTGATCCTTTCTAATCTACTCCACCTTCCTGCACATGTGGACATTCAGGGTGTTTTCCAGTAGGATTTTATTTGGACCCCTTAGGGTGTAAGTTCCTGCGTTAATCCCCTTGTGTATCCTCAAATCACTTAACTCCTTTGAGTCGGCTCCCGGAGTTCCTTTTGGGCAGTAGTTTCCTGATCCCCAGAGAGATAGATTACATTTGGATATTTTCCTCAAGTAATTCCCTTGTCCATTGACCGAGTTGTTCCTCAGCTGGACACCGGCTCTGCAGCACGCAAGCGACGGTCCAGGGTGTGTGCATCTTCCTGGGGACACCGTCTTCATTACATTCTTCCCCTGCTTGTCTCCAGGTGTTGAGCAGGAGCATTCGGGCTGCTTCATATCCAGACAAGTCCCTGGCCATTTTTCCTGAGGCTGCTTTAGTGTCAGAGACTCAAGAGTCCCATTGCCGAGGGGCCCCTGCAATTGAGGGAAGTTCTCTTGGCGGTGGAGCTCCGATTGCTTCAAGCAGCCAGGAAGCTTGGTGTCTGTCTTTGGGGTCTGGACCTTCTGATTGTCCTGGGGATGAGTGGGTTTGCGAAGACAAAAAGCTTCCTGGGGTGGTGGTATCATAAAGGGTAAAGAACTCTCACTTTCCTGTTGTTTCTTTAAAAAATGGCTTTCCAGCTGTTGAAGTGAATTTGGAATGCGTGATTGGGACTTAGTGTGGACGGTAAGACAGGATTCATCACAGGGACTCTTGTGAGGAGGAGGAAAAGGTACTGCGAGTGGGCCACGGGGCTGTGGACTGGGCGGAGTCAGGACTGTAGCAGGCGGTGGGGCCTGGGCTTGGCATGCAGTTGGAAGTAAAAGTTGGAATCGGCCTTCAGTGTAGGGCAAGGAGTGACGTTGCAACAAGAGTGGGTACTCTTTAGCTTGCATTTGAGCTGGTAAGGCATTAGGAATTTCATTAAATAAGACAGTGGGAAACTCTAGGGTGGATCCAGAGACCCTGAGAGCAGCTGCCAGAGACTCGCTGTGCAGAAAAGGTAGACCCCAGAAAAACTCACTGAATTTTTGTGGAAAATGCTTCTGAGCGCTGGGTATCTGCTCTGCTTTGATGCTGGCATTCCAGAAGGGCTGGGGAGGTGCAGTGATCTGCTCCCCATCGAGTGCCTTCAACATATTTAAGGCCTGCAGATGGTATTCTGATACACCCTTTCCTTTTTCTTCCCAAATATTCCATTTCTCTGCCTTTGTGATTTCTATTTCCAGCAGCTTGTGGACATTGGGGTTGAGCAAGGTGGGCCTCCCTACTTCCCCCTGCCTCTTTGTGGGTCCTTCCCGAAAGGTGTCTTCTTGGGGGTGCCAGGTAGAGTGCTCTTTCAGAGACCCAAAGTATTCCAAGGAGGGAAGCTGTAAGTTCTTGGCAGCTGCCCAACACTGGGGTGGGGAGGCCGTAGGGAGGCCTGTGGGATCCTGACTTGTGATGGCTGCCATGGCAGGTGTGGAGCAGCGGTTGTGTGGAGATGGGCTCTGCCTGGGCCTTGCCAACAAGTCATTCTGAGAATGAGTCCCTGTGGGGTGCGGGGCTGGTGAGTCCCAGAGAGTGCTTGGAGGCTGCAGGTAGGCCTTTGAATCCGGGGGTTTGGCACTGGGTGAGGGAAGAGCCAGTGGTGTGGGTGAAAGACTGTCAGGTTCATGGGAATGTGCGCAGTCTGGTGATTGACTCAAGGCGGGTAAGACATGAGAAGTTGAGATGCACATCTGGGCCCGTGGAAGGGTGGAGTTCTGAGACCTAGGTGTCCGGAATGGATGAGCCGCAGAACCGTGTGGGGCGCGCGTACCGACGTGGACTTCAGCCGTACCTCTATTTCGCCAGCTACCAGAGAGGGCTTGAGCTTTCTGTTGACCAAAGCTGCCAGTGTCAAGTGGGTTTCCCAAGTGGCTGCAGGAGACAGAAGGACCAGATTACAGCCAGGACTGAAGGGGCAAGAGACCTAGCAGGCTAGCAAGGGTCGGTGCAAGCTCAGCCCCTCCCCAAGCCTTGATGGCCTGCTCTTCCTGCCCCACCCCACTGCCCGGGACTCCTGTCATTCTCTGCCCATCCCTGAAAGTGTCCCCCAAACCAGCGCATCCCAGCTGCTCTGTAGCCCGAGGCCACACAGGCACCCTGGTTGGAAGATGCACCCCGCGGTGAAGCAGGAAGGTTACTTACTTCTGCCTAAGACACAAACGCAGGTTCTGAGCGCCATATAGTTCTTGCAGGAAGCTTCGGAAAACTGGAAATCAAGAGAACCGTTATGGTGCAGCCCTCCCAGAGGACCGAAAGGAATGTCACACGGGCTGTGCACTTAGGACGTTGGACTCTCCAGAGCTCAAGGTCAAATGATAGCTTACTCCCACGGGCAGGAGGTGCTTTGGCATTTCAAGGAGCATCGGTTTCCAATATTGTCTGTGGGGTCTCAGTGAGCAATCTGAACCTTGGCAAAGTTACACAGCTTATCGCAGTTACCCCTCAATGTTCCACCTCCAAATCCACCAGAATCTGCTCCTGACACCCCCACTGCTCCCTACTGGGTCCTACCTTGGCCAGCCTTCATCCCATCCTAGGCCCCTCCTGTACATCTGGGAAATATCTGGGTTCTGTTTCCATCCACAGTATCCTTTTGTTCAGGATTATTACCTGAGAGAGACAGGCTGTTGCCACTGGCATCCTGCAGAGGAGGGGACAGGAGAGCTTACAGAGCTTGGTTGAATGGGCAGAACCTTACCTTTCAGAGCGTCACCTTTGTCCCTTGACCTGCTGCTTCTCCTTGTCTCCACCTGTGGCTGGGGCACAAGAGAGGAAGTCAGGCTGGAATCCAATCCTGCGTCTGTTCTTTGTGACAAACTGCAGGCATTTACTGGTGATTAGAAGAATGACAATCTCCATGGAATGACTAAAGCCCAGAAACCAGCTTCTGTGTGAGACCTAGAGTGCATTTCTTCCGTCAGCCTTCCTCTGCTCACGGAGAGCACACACTCTCAGCTCTCAGTGTTCTGGTGGGCAAGATTTTGATTATGGAGGCTGAAGCTCTGGGCCAGCCCTTGACCACTTCCTCCCCGGGGTAAGCCATGCTTTCTCAATTAGCCCAGACAGAAAAGGAGCCTTGGCCCAGAGACTGGAGCTCAAGGAAAGAGACTGAGGACCCAGTGATGAGAGCTGCCCTTTGAAATGTCTAGTCATCTAGTCCTTAGCCACTGCGTCACTATATTGGGGATTTTTACCTATTGCCCTCTATAACAACTAGAGATGGGAGGTCTGAGATCTTCAAAGAGAAATATTTTTGAATGCTCATCTGACTGGCAAATGATTTACATATCATACGAGTCAATAGTTCAGTCGTTCAATCAGATCAAGGGCAATGGTACAATCAATGATTACCATATCCATTTTAGAACAACACCCCCCCCCTCCATGGTTAAATTGCCTTCAAAAGGAGTTGTGTAATCACAGTCAGGTCTAAAGCTCTCTGTCCCCTCTGGCCTCCTTCATTTTTTCGTCTTGAAATAAATCCCCCTTCACTCCCTAGCTTCCCGATGGGGAAGTTCTCCACACTGCTGATCTCACAATCCCTCCCTCTGCCATGAGATCTCTCCACCTGCAACTCTGTCAACCCTTGTGTCCATGATCATGATGCATCCACGCCTCCTGTGCTTCACAAACAGGGAAAGCCAACAGAAATAATGAAAATCAACATAAGCCGGCAAGGATAAAATGATACCAATGCAGTGAACAAAGTCCTAAGAGTGAGTAAGGACGCACCAGCCCTCATCAATATTCCAAAGCCAGGGCTGATGGTCTCTTCTTTCTTGAGATTTCCCCTATCAGGAAATTAATTACGAAAGGAAAAATTTATAAAACAAGGAAAAATCAATCTCTCCTATGGCTGGGTTGAGAATTTCTTACCTTTATCCTTTTCCTGGGTGGTCGCACAGGTGGAGTATTTGGAAGGAAGGGGAGGACCAGGAAGAAGCAACCCACTCCATACAGGATGCCCAAGGTCAAAACAGTGAACCAGGTGGGGTATTGGTAGGTCAGCCAGGAAGCACTTTTCTGTTCCAGCAGAAAGAGAATCTCCTCCATCTTCTGGATACAGCGGTTGCACTCAGGCAACTGAGCACTCTGAGTCCCCTCTGGCTTCAAAACCACTTGCATCACAAACCTGGGCCCACATCACTAAAGGGTCACAGTGGGGTGGGAGGTGACAGCAGGACAACACATAATCCCTCCCTCTACCCTCCAGCTCATCACATCCCTCCCCTGCTCTGGTCTTCTCTCTCCCACTGCCTGCTCTGGGCCTCCAAAGTCACCAGCTGCACCTGATGGAATGGAATCTTAGTGCAAGTTCTTATTCATTCCACCTCCCACCTAGGTATTACCTGCTTCCTTGGCAAGTTGCCTGAATCATGACCAATTTCATAGGCTTAGAATATCTGAAGTTGTCTCTGTCCTCAATGAAAACCTTCTCAAGTCATGGTTTTACTTTGTCTTATCCAAGATAGAGAACTTAGGTTTATGTAACATTTATTTAGCTTTATGAATGTTGGATGAAAAGCTTGGAATTTGACTTCTATGACCAGGAGAGTTATTCAAGAGCTGAGGTATATCTCTCCCAGGAGAGAGATCTAACAAATTTTCTGCCAGATGGTACATTTGGGGAGACAAGGAACACTTAAGCATTAATCATTCTTAACAGTGTCCCCTGCAAATCTTCCTTGTGTGTGACTACTGCCCATTTAGGGCTTGCTCTGGGAACACTTGATGGGGTAATAAGCCTTGCAACAATTCAGGCTCAAAGGGCAAGCATCTGGCTGAGCAAAATAAAGAGATAATATGGATTGAGTTGTGTCCTTACCACTACCACTTGAGATATTCCCCCAAAATTCGTTGGAACCCTAACACTGAAGGCTATAATCTGATTTGGTTATGTGAGGGCTCTCTCTGGGAGAAATGTACCTCTGTCCTTGGCTTCACACAAGAACCAATTGACGCAGAAACCTAGTTTGTGATCCAAGTGACTTTATAAAGGATAGAAGAGGCAAATATGCTCGTGGGGGGTGGGGGCGGACTGGACAGCCCACGCGCGCTGGGTTGCATGACAGCTGGTGGGAGGCCCCCACCCATACCCTGTTGGTAGGCATGGCTGACGGTACTGTTTGACCCCATTGACTGAATTAAGCCCACCTGGTCTAGATGGGGGCCCGCCCAGGTTGACCTGCTTCCTGTCACAAGGACCTAAATGTGTGCATCTTTCCAGCCTGAAGCAGCTTTCAACTGTCTGTGATGGGGAGGAGGTTTGGCATGCACAGCGACCACCCTCAGTTCTGCCTCTACTTACCTAACAGGTACACGGCATTTCTTTTCTGTTTTTTAAAACAACAACAAAAAAATCATTTGTAATCTTTCTATTCCAGCGGTGCTAGGAGCAAGGCAGAGGCAAAACCCAAGAACAGGGTTCTTCTCTGTTGAAGCGCGATAAACTCACGGGGAAGCAAACAAGCATCTTCATCCACGTGAAGTGAATCTGTGAATCAGCAGCTCCCAACTGACCAAAGCACGCACAGAGCAGCCCAGCATCAAGGCCCGTTTCTGTGCACTGCTCCCACTGTGAGGAAGAGCTTCATGTGCATTAAAAGGGAACTTTTGTAATATTTGAATTTTGAATAGTGGTTTTTGTCAGAAACTGGAAAAAATCTCAAAGCCTGAAGAAACTCCTTTCTAGTACTGAACATTCAAGGGAGCCTGTAGAAGCCTGAAATGATTGCTAGGTGACCACCTGGATCTGCTTGTTGAGTGAAAGTGGCAGAATAGCAGCAATAGAGCAGGGGGTTCATTCTGACCACTGACACTCGTGGACCTGGTTTACAGGCAGTAGAGAAGAAGATGAGAGCAGGTTGACTCGTTTGAAGTCCATGACCTACTCTGAGGGGACTAGAGTTGTGGAGAATTGGTGATGGGGCCAAGGCCTAAAGGCAATGCGACCAATGGACACTGAGGTGAGGCCAAGAGAGGGAGCCCACATTGACTTGACCCGAACCCGACCAGATGAAGAGAAGAATGTTGAGCCTGTGCACTGGTATATACTGCTGCAGACTGTATAGACGAACTGTCCTGCTTTGACTTTCTTGTGGATGTGGACTTCACAAGGTTCCAACTGGCATGAAGACTCTTTATATTGAAGAATATGATTGTCTCCTCAGAGCACTGGGTTGATGGAAGTAGGCAGTAGAGAAACTGGATAGCCAAAATGGGCCAGATAAAGGCGTGAAGTGGCTAGCTTACAAGATTTCATAGATACTGGAATATATTCATAGAATTATAGGATTAATATGTGGGTGTACCTTACCTGCAATTGTTAAGCATAGGATATTTTTGTTTCATCACTTACAGAATATTATGTTTAAAGGAGGGTGGCACGGAGTGAAATGTATGCATTTTCATATTATACTGTTAGATACTGATATGATTCTATTATTGTTTTGAAATTATATACGGCTAAAGAATTTTGTGAAAATGTCAAATGGACAAGGGGTGGTCTGTTGTAGTTATACAATCTGGTGTCAATTTGGGACTTGAGAGGATTAAGAGTGAAGGGGTAGACTCTAGTCTCTCTATTGGGTTATGGCCAATGAGGCCTCTTTGTGGGCCTGGCCTTCCCGTCAGGGTTCTGGGAAATCTGGTATTTCCTCCTTGGAGGCAGGAGACTATCTTTCTGCTCATTCCCTGAGAGATGTCCTACTAACAAGACACATGGCACCACACTGATAGAACCCATGCCCTGGGAACTGGAGGAGCCACATGGAGACCCTGCCAAAGCTGAGATGCTTCTACCACCACTGGATGCAGAAGACTTTGCAACTACTGACCTGTGATCTTCCTGCATTTGGGGTCATTGAAGGTGTTTCATGAGTCTGAAGAGAACATTATAGATTGATATCAGACATGGGCTAATATTGGACTTATGGACTTGATCTTGGTTGGGCTGGAATGCTTTCTCAATATACAACTGTTCTTGTATATAAAGGTCTTTCCTATACACATCTGAGTGTGGATTTGTTTCTCTAGTCTACCTGGACTAACACTCATGGATCCCTTTCAGGACTGTAAGTTCTGTTCCCCTGACTGCTGCAAAGTATGTGACAGAGAAGAAAAGGGAGAAGAGTGAACTGTACCCATTTATTGAGGTAAGAAATGTGATGAAGGAGCATGGCCGGTTCCCCAAACTTCATGAGTGGAAAAATGGGCTCTTGGCACAAAATGACATTCAATCTTCACCAAGAGATTCAGGGCTAAATTGCTGCCCTATCTCTGACCTCAGCTTTTGTTTTATTTTAATTCTCATATAATTCACATATATCATTCAATACTTCAGTCATATTAAGATTTGTGTAATCCTCACCACAATCAGGTTTACATCATTTCCTTCTTTTATATTCATTTTTGTTAGCCCCCCCCTCACTCCCCCAAATCTTCCCTGCCTGTCCCTAGGTGATTGTTAATTCTGTTAGTGTCTCTCTGGATTTACCTCTCCTGGATTTCATATGTATTAAAAAAAATACAAAACAAAATCAAGAAACAAGTAGAAAAGAAAAACTAACAATGATAAAAGAGAGAAAAACCTCAATCGAACAGAAAGTGAAAAATACTAAAAACTGGAACCAAATTAAAATTAGTCTGAAGAGATCAAATGATCAGGTGTTACATTTGAACTTAACTGTATCTGTTCATGTCCATGGACTGTGGTCAGAGGGAATTCACCCCGCATGTGCATTTGAGTCCTTTTGCAAACTGGGTGTTCCGAACTTAAGCTCTGATTCTTGTTCATACCTGCAGATTGAGATTCTATTATTTATCACCCTGGCATCACACTGGCTGTGCTGCTTGTTCTGGGCGGACTTAGTTGATATCTCACTTAGATGGCTGCTTATTTTCAGAAAAAAAGGTTTAAGTACAAGGCCCTGTTCTTTGTGACGGATGTGCACCATCTGATTTCAGGGTTTTTTTACACCCTATGCTTTCCAGTCAAATATTCACTTGAGGTAATTCAAAACACTCACTTGGCTCGATGACGCCAGAATAGCTCCCCTCCATGCAGTTCCATGGAGCTCAGCATAGTTAGGGCACAGAGATGAAAAGACGATTGAACCATGTACTGAACGTTCAGGTTTTTCCCTGCTTTTGAAAATCTGTTTGCGCTTGTAGAGTAAATGTTTTGTACTTTTTAAGAGTGTAAAAGAAATAGATGGAGGGATTCAGAGAAAATGGCGACCAGATAGGACCCATCTATCTGGAGCTCCTGCTGCCAGACCAGAAAAATAGGAAATTAGGTGAAGGAAACGGGGAGGTGGAGTTCTGAAATTAGAACTAGGGTAACAGGGTTTCTCCTGAACCCCTTCTTTTGTGGGATTTCCACTCACAAAGCAAACCAAGAATGCTTTAAAGCACTATAATTTTGACGAAGTGGCAGGTGCCAGATATGCCCTTGCCTGGAGCAGGGATCCCTGCAGGTGGACGCCCTGAGAGGGGGCAGAATCTCAGACACGAGGGGAACCCCACACTGAGCTCTCCATGTGGTTGGATGCCTTGAGCTCACGGTCAGGGGTTGGTGGTGGGTAGCCATAATTTAGAGTAGAAGAAAAAATATATTATTACCTTAGGAAGATCATGGTGTGGGAGAAAAAGGCAGAAAGTCGGGAGTCCAGGGAGCAAATTTAGTTCCAATTGGCCGACTAGTAAACAACCCCCCTGATAAGCTGCATCTCCCCCTCTGGGGGTCAGCTTGACAGCCACCAAATCTGAGCACATCACAAGTAGAATTTTTTTTAAGGGTGAAACATAAATGATTGGTTTAAAACTCAAACCCAAGTCTGGTTGCTCAGCTCCAAGCACCACATAGGGGAGTCCCTTAACATAAATCAGCATAAGAAGCAACCTAGCTAAGGAATGCCAGAACTCAGCCACAGGGCCTGGCCGCTTTTACCATAACAAAGACCCGCTGTAGCAGTGTCAGCCTTAAACAGCACTGAGCTGTAGCCCAGAGACTGTGGGAGACAATTTCATTCTAGCTGGCCAGAGGGATAAAAAAGAAAATCCTCTGATCTAGGAAGCATCAGCAGTCTAGATAGGACAACAAGCTTCCCTCTCAGTGATTCTACACATAGCTGGGGAGGCCCTGCCGGTCTTGGAGCCCTAGACGGGGCTGAGGGAGCCCCCCAGTGCCCCCTCCCAGCCCCTGCTGCAGTGCTACATGCAGCACAAGGCAGGTACTCCAGCACCCAAGTGACCCCTGGCCACGGGCGCGATCTTGCTTTTGAAGTAATCTCACACAGCATCTGTGGAACCCTACATCAGGGATGGGAAAGTCCATTAACGCATGCCCAGGAGAGCCAGCATAGGAAAGCTGGATTTTCCTGCCCGTGGGCTCCGATGGATGTTGCACCTGGAGCAGCCCACCTGGGCCAGATGATTGCAGTTCAGCCAATGGGATTGACCTGGGGTCCTTCACCAGCCTCCCCGGGAACCCTTGAAAAGGCAGGAACCAGAAGGGAGAGGGGTGGTCTGGTCTTCTTCCTGGGAGGAGAGAGATCCTTGCATGACCTGAGGCAGTCTCTGCCAGGCCCCATGGTCAAAGGAATCCTATGGGTGCCTTGTAAAACCTGAAGCTTCTTTTAACTCTCATTAAATTCACTTGGATCATGAGCCCGGCTTTCCGCATGAAATTTTTCTCGCGGGGAGCCAAGGACTGGGGTTGGAATTTAGGCCAGAGAGAGAGACCTTACAAGTCCATGACCCCATGACCTTGAGGAAGAGTTGGAATTCCTCTGGCCTCAAGGACAGGTGATCAAGTATCATTACCTCCTTACCCACTGCTCTACTTATTCTCACTTTATTCACTAGCCCTTCTAACTTTTCCACCGCACTCAGTTTCAACGTGCTCAGGTTGGTGTTGGGCTTTTATTTACTCGCTTTCTTCTTTATCCCTCTTTTTTCCCCTTTTCCCCTCTTTTTCCTCTTCTCTCCCACTCTCTCCTCTCATATGCCACTAAAGGCTTCCAGGTCACTTCCCTCCACTTAGGGCAAATCAACCCAAATAGCAGGAGGCACTCCAGCCTGCCCTGTGTGGGAGTGCTGTACACCACACAAGGCACCTGGGACAAACACCTACAGTGCGCTGCACCGTTGAAGAAACCTCCGTCATGCCTCTAAGGTGATCTCGTCAACTAGGGCAATTCTGCCCAGCACCACTGGGTCCCGGCATTAAAAGGGCACACTGACCTGCCATGTTGGAGCAGTGTCTAAAGCCCTCTGGCCCCTCATCCAAGCAATCAGGGATCAGCTACTACTTTATACTTTATTTCCTCCTTCTCTCTCTCCTTGCTCTTTACCATCACAGCCAACCTTAGTGAACTCAGTTGGATTTATTTCCTTCTTTCTCTTTTTCTTTCTTTCCTCTTTCTGTCTTTGCTTTCTTCACCTCTCTCTTAGCTTGTACGATTCTCTCTGCTCCCTCTCATTGCTTGCACATACCACTGCTGGTTTCCAGAGCCCTACACTCTGCCTAGGGCAACCCTGTCCTCCTAGTGGGCAGCCTGACCCCTAAGACAGTACTGCACACAGGACGAGTCAGAGCTACACACAGCATAACACAGGGTCAGTTATTTCTTTAACCATTTAAAAAATACTCTCTCCTCCTCCTTCCTTTTCTCTTCTCTCTTTTTCCTTTTATTGGGCTCTTCTTACAGGTTTTCTGCTTTTCTCCGCTCCATCTAGCTCTTCTCTACTTCCTACCACAGCCTCCACAGATTTGGTTCTCCTTTTTAGTTGTTTTCTTTTCTTTTTTTTTTTTTTTACTGTTGTCACCTTTGTTTACTCTGTGCATTTTAGTTGTGTGTGGGTGAGTGGTTGTCAGTCTGGTTGGCATTATTGCCCCAGTCTGTGTCTTCCTCTTTCTCTCTTTTTCCTCTCCTTTCACTCTCTTTCCCATCACAAGACAATAGCTGTCTCCAGGCCACTCCCCTCTGCCTAGGGCAAACCTGAAGGCCCAACTGAGGGAGCTCCCACCCCCCACTTATTGGTGTGGCAAGCAGCTGGGGAATTCACGCTGGTCCTCTCCCACACACCAGGCCACAGGTTGTTCTCCCCTATAAAAAGTGGGGGCATCCCCAGCCTAAATCCTGAGGTCCTACAAGTGACTGGGGGAAACGCCTGACCACCACTTGTGAGGCTCCACGCTACTGTGGGAACATCCACCCAATCTCCAAGGCGATCTCTCTGTACATCCCCTTGTCTAGCCAGATTTGTAAAGTAGAATTTGGATCATGATAGTGGGGGGAGGAAGCATTTAGGAACTAGAGGAAACATGTTTCATTGTTGCTACCCTGCACCCTGACTGGCTTATCTCCTCCCCACATCCCTTCAGGAAGGGGGTGTCCAGTTACCTACCAATGGGCTTTGAGTCTCCACTCTGCACTCACCCTCATTTACAATGACATGGTTTTTGTGTTCTTTGATGCTTGATATCTGATCCCTTCAACAGTTCATGGTCACACAGGCTGGTGTGCTTCCTCCATGTGGGCTTTGTTGCTTCTGAGCTAGATGGCCGCTTCTTTATTTTCAAGCCTGTAAGATCCCAGATGCTATAACTTTTGATAGCCAGGCACCATCAGCTTTCTTCACCACATTTGCTAGTGCACACATTTTTCTTCAACCATCATGTTGGAAAGGTGTTCATCATGGAATGCCAATTTAATATAACGTGTTCTTGAATGGAGTAAGTATTTGGCAATGTCCATCTACTGCCTTAATACTAAGTCTATAAATATATGCACGTTGATCTATTTACGAACCCTCCTGTATAAATATATTTACATATGTACATGCCAGTATGTAGACCTCTAGAAATACCCTTTGTCACCTAGTTCTTTCCTCTATTTACTTTTACTTTCCTCTTGTCCGACTATCATGCTCAGCTTTCACTTGGGTTTGAGTAATTTCTCTTGGTTACATTGCCCTTGCTGAATACCTACCAGGCTTCTCACACCCTCCTTGCGACGGATTTTGGATTACTTGTTGCTCCCCTGTCGCTGGATTGGTCAGCATCACCTCCTTACCCCCTCCTCTCTCTCTCCCATGTCCCCGGGAACCATTGGTCCTGTTGTTTTCTCCTCCAGACTATTCTTCCAGCCTATCTTATCTAGATAGATCTGTTGAGATAATAATATGCACCAAAAATCAAACCATAGCAAGATAGGCGATGGGTGAGAACAGTGTGATGACAAAAAAACAACAACAGAAAACCAATGATCAATAAAAGAGTAAATTAATTAAAAGACAAAAAAAATTTTTAAGAAAGAAAAACCTGTAAATAGATCAAGGTCTGATTTTTTTTTTCTATAGGTGTGTCCTTCAGTCAGGTCTGATGGCGTATCATGCTCTGGCCCCAGAGTCTGTCCTTTGTACTCCCTCAGGGACTACCCGCTCTGCTCCCATGGTTGCTCTGCTGCATGCTTTTAGTGATTTACCTCCGTGTTGGAGGGCCAGTCGGGTCAGTCCCAACAAAGAGTCTCCGGTATTGTCCCCATAGGGCTCTGGGCCAGCAAGGGATGGCATGTCTCATAGTGGGATCAGCCATATGGTCCACTCTGTACCTTGGCTGTTCAGAGTGCCAAAATCATCCTCCAAGCCTGGTGGACCAGTGTGTGCTCCACTCTCTTCCTCCCCCTTCATTTGCCCCTGTGTGCTCTGATCAGACATGTCCATCTCCCCTAGCTACAAGTTCAGTGCCGTCTTCTAAAGTAAATTCTTCTGGGGGGAGGGGCAGTTGTCCACGTAGCTGGTATGGAGGCTGGACCATCCACTTTTCATTTAGGATCAAAAGCATCTAGCTTTTAGCATTAGGTGCTATTGAGTCAGTTCCAACTCAAGGCAGAATGAACCACTGCGCAGTCCTACACCATCTTCAAAACTGTTGTTATACTTGAACCTAACATTTCAGCCTTTTCCAGGGACTGGCATCTCCTGATAACATATCCAAAGCATGTGAAGTCTCCCCGTGCTTGCTTCTAAGGACCTTTCAGACTGTTCTTCTGACACAAATCTGTTCATTCTTCCAGCACTCAATGGTATTTTTAATATTCTTGGCTAGTGTCATCTTGATGGGTTGAAACACTATCTCGCTCTAGTGTTGATGTACATTTTTCTGATGCCTAATTATACTGAGTATCTTTTAAGGTAATCATTTAATTTTTATGGCATTTTGAAAAGATGTCAATGAGGTCTATTTAATTTGTGTTCAGATGGAAACACATATCTCAAACTAAATATGTGACAGTAGAATAAGAATCCATTTTATCCTAAATACTTGAGATATTTATACAGCCTACTCAAGTTTTTATCAACATAGATAAGGTGGCGGTGGTGGTGGTGGTGGTGGTGGTGGTGGTGGTGGTGGTGGTGGTGGTGGTGGTGGTGGTTTTTAAGAGTTAATCTCTAAATAGGGGACTGTAGTACTGAGCACTGAATCTCCTTTGCTTGATTAATTTTTATGTTAGGGAAGTAATACAAGGATTCCATCAAATGACCCATCAGTTTGAGGAAAAAGCATATCAGAATTGATGGTCAAAGCCTATATGGCTTTATGGTTTAGTCTCTAGGGGTATGTAATGCTCTTGTGAAAATAGTATTCCTCATGATAATAACGAGGAACTGGTGGGCCTCCAGGGCTGGGAGCTGAACTGAGGGGCAGTTCTACCCTGTCTAATAGGGTCACTATGAGTTGGCAAAGACTCGATGGCTGTCAGTTTGGTTTGTTTGACTTGAGTACTGGCATTCAGTGTGTTTATCGAAATCAATAAATTACAAGCATTTAGATGTCTATTTTTTACATACAAAATTTAAATCCCCCAAGCCTCTGAAAACTGCGAAGATTTCACAGCACTAGGTTGGTACTCTCCCATCCAAGAATCAGTGAAACTGGCAGGGTGTGAGGCATTCAGGCTCCCTCAGTTCCTCCTACTGCCTTCCCTGACCCTGGTCACTTGCTTCTATTACCTCTCTTGGACCTTACATGCATTTGAATTAGAACACCATAGAGTACAGTGCTCTACATGTGCAGCAGCTCTAACCATGTCACTCTCTGTCTCTATGAAGCCTCTTCCAACAAAATTCAAATGCGATTGTATGTGCACACATAAACACACGCATGCACCAGAGCACCCTTCTTAACAGAGAGTCAGGAGGGTCTCTTATTTGCTGTCCTCACTTTGGACACAAGTCCCTTGATGATGAGTAGGAGAAAAGGAACATCAGGTAGTGGGGGAAACCCTAAGGAGGAACAGAGGAGAGCTTTAACTAAGAATAATGCTACTAGTGGAATGATGGCATGTGAGGAAAAGTAGATACTTCCAGACTGTCAGATTTTTCCATACAGCAAAATTAACTTTTCTAGTTTTGTCTAAAACTGGCCCCAGGAAATTTCAAATAGCACATCTCAGATTATCTAACCTACAAAGGAGTAGCCGGCCTTCCACCCACCCCCACCCCACCCCCGCCAAAAAACCAAGCGGTACAAAGCTCCACTGGGTACACATTTCAAAATATACATTCTCCTGTTTGGGCAGGCATCTGGCAACTTGCTCTGAGCTAGTGCACCCACACTTTTTTCCCAAGGTCATTGCTGGTGACAAGACCTTGTGCTCTTCTCACAAGCCAGAATGCAAACATAAATCAAGTCAGTGTAAGACGCCATCATCACCTCACTCAAATACACCTCGTCAAGTGAACTCAAACTTCAAGAAGATGCTCATTTGTTTGGTTTTGTTGATGTGAGGGTGATAGTGCATTTGGAGTTTAGTCATTGCACTAGGTCAGACTGTTAATCAAGCTTCCTATATAGAGGTTCTGAAGATATTGTGTAAGAAGGTCTGAGTTGTCTGGCTAGACCAGAGCTTGCACACTGCTATTGACTAGAAGTTCCGACACACAGAATCCAGGACAGATAAACCCCTCAGGACCAATACTGAGAGTAGCAACACCACGAGGGAAGGTAGGGGGGAGAAGCAGAAGAAAGGGGAAACCAATCTCAATGATGGACATACAGCCCCACTCCACCACCCAGGGGAACAAACAGCAGAAGTTTGGGTGAAGGGATACAGCAGAGGCGTAAAATATAAAAATAAAAAGTATGTATAAATTATCAGTGGTTCACGTGGGTGGGAGGAGGGGAAAAAAGGAGCTCAAGGAGAAAGAACATGTTTGGAAATGATGATAGCAATGTATGTACAAATGTGCTTCATACAAATTGGTGTATGAATTGTTACAAAAGCTGTAAGATCCCCCAATAAAATGATTTATTTAAAATAAAAAGGACTGATTAGTGGTAGACAGGGGACTGGTTTTGCCACCATGACAGTGCACCTGCTCACACAAAAAAAACAGCATGCCTCTATCGCCCGATCTGATCCCAGCACACCGAGGCAAAATACTAAGGGTGTACAACAGAACAGGAAGGGGAACAGAGCAACGAAGTCCCCAGGGAATACCAAAAATAGACTTTGGGGCCAGGGCTAGCTGACCCATCATACTCTATGAGAAAACACTCCTAAAGGCCAACAAACAGTCCTTGAACTAACTAAAAGCTTTTCTTTCTTGTGTTTTGTTTTGCTTTTTGTCATCGGCTTGTTGGTGGTGGTGTTGTTCTTTTGTTTCATTTTGTTGCTTGGGTTTGCTCTGTCTCGTTTTTGTGCATGCTATGATTTCCACAGGTCTGTCTAAATGAGATAGGCTGGATGAACAATCTGGAGGAGAAAACAATGGGACTGACAGCTGGGGGAGGGAGATGGGAAAGGGGGGTGTAGGGAAAAAGGAAGTGCTGTTAACAAACCCAGGGACAAGGGAACACCAAGTGATCCAAATAGATGGTGAGGAGGGTGTAGGAGGCTTGGTAGAGTGTAACCAAGAGTAATGTAACCTAGAGGAATTACTGAAACACAAATGAAGGCTGAACATGAGAGTGGGACAATCAGAAAGTAAAAGGAAATCAAGGAAAGAGGTAGGAAGCAAAGGGCATTTATAGAGGTCTAAATAAAGGCATGTGCATATGTAAATATATTTATGTATAACGATGGGGAAATAGATCTATATGCATATATTTATAGGTTTAGTATTAAGGTAACAGATGTACATTGGGCCTCCATTCAAGTACTCCCTCAATGCAAAAATACTTTGTTGTATTAAAGTGGCATTCCGTGATGCTAACCTCCCCAACACAATTGCTGGAGGCAAATGGGTGCATAAGCAAATGTGGTGACTGAAGTTGATGGTGGTCGGCTATCAAAAGTTATACATTCTGGGGTCTTAAAAGCTTGAAGTTAAACAAGTGGTCATGTAGCTGAGAAGCAACAAAGCCCACATGAAAGAAGCACACCAGCATGTGTGATCACGAGGTGTCGGAAGAATCAGGTATCAGACATCATCGGAACAAAAAAATCATATCTTTGTGAATACGGGGGAGTGTGGAGTGAAAACCCAAAGCTCATTTGTAGATAATTGGACATCCCCTTACAGAAGGGTAGCAGGGAGGAGAGGAGCCAGTCAGGGTGCACTGTAGCAACAATGAAACATACAACTTTCCTCTAGCTCCTAAATGCTTCTTCCCCCACAACTAAAATGATCCCCATTCTACCTTACAAATCTAGCTAGACCTGAGGATGTACACTGGTACAGATAGGAACTGGAAACACAGGGAATCCAGGGCGGATGATCCCTTCAGGACCAGTGGTGAGAGTGGCGATACGAGGAGGGTAGAGGGAGGGAGGAATAGAAAGGGGAAACCGATTACAAGGATCTACATATAACCATCTCCCTGGGGGACAGACAACAGAAAAGTGGCTGAAGGGAGATATTGTATAGTGTAAGATAAGACAAAATAATAATTTAGAAATTATTCAGGGTTCATGAGGGATGGGGAATAATTATCAGCTGATGCCAGCGGATTAAGTGGAGAGCAAATGTTTTCAGAATGATGAGGGCAATGAATGTACAAATATGATGTATGTATCAATTGTGATAAGAGTTGTATGAGGCCCCAAAAATTGATTATAAAAAAAGAGAAAAGAAATAACAGTATGAAAACATCCCCCCAAAAAGCATGCCTCTCTTGTCCCTCATATCCTAATCACCTGAACTCACTCCATGTGACTTCTTTCTGTTTCCATGAATGAAGGACAGTGGTTTGACAACACAGAAGAGGGGGGGGAAAAACAAGGGTGTCACCCAAACTGCTGAGTTTGAAAAATGTTTCCAAGAATGTAATCACAGATTAGACAAATGTGTGAAGTGTAATGGAGAGTACTATGAAGGGGATAAAAAATTTAAATGCATAGTTTTGAAAAAATTGTAGTTTTTGTCGGGTTCCCCCTAGTAGCTTCCAATATCATAGCAACTCAAGCCATCACCATACATCAAACTGACAGAGAAGGGGTGGGTTTTGTGTGTAGGTGGTGTTGGTTATTACACAGGGGCAAGGGACTTCTGGTGGCATAGTACCTTATGCCTTGGGTGTCAACTGTAATGTCAGCAGTGGGGAACCACCAGTCAGTCCTCAGAAGAAAAGGATGAGGCGTTCTACTCCCATAGAGTTAGCCTTTGGGAAACCCACAGAGATAGTTCTGCTCTGATCTCATAGAGTCGCTATGGCTCAGCATCGACTCCATCGAAGTGAGCTGACAAACTAAAGGCAGGAGATCTGAAAGAGGATGCGGAGACGTTGTCTCAGGTACTTTGGACATATTACTATGGTGGAACCAGTCCTGCAAGAAGGGCATCATTTTTGGCAGAGGGTTAGCAAACAAGAGGAAGACCCTTACTTAGGTGGATTGACACCGTGGCTGCGAGAATCGGCTCAAATACAGTAACAAGTGCGAGGATGGCGCAGGACTGGGCTTTGTTTCTCTCTCTAGTGCACAGGCCCCTATGAATCCGAACTGACTCCAGGGCTCTACAATATCAACTACTACAACCCTGAAGTTCAAACCTACCCAGTGGCTTCCCAAAAGGGAGGTGTGGCCATGTGCCTCTGTAAAGATGACAGCTAGGGAGCCCCTGCGGGGCAGTTCTACTCTGTGGCACAGGGGCAGCCAGGAGTCGGAATGTGCTTCACAGCAAAGGGTGTGCTTTGTCTCAGATTGTGCCTGCTGCTGTTTATGCTATGCACTGAGTTTAACATGTGACACTCAGGAGCGAATGAATGGAAACACACCCATGATGCTTCCATGATGCCAGATGCAAGCTGACACTGTTTCTGAGTTCTGGGCATATTATTTTTTCAGAGATAATTTCCTGTAGCGGTGACACACCGAGTCCTATTTCATGTAAAAGCATCAGCAGCAGAGGAAAGCACTGCACAGAGAGAAGACTATGACACGTAACAGGCTTTCCATAGAGGAACAAAAGGGTGGATGTCTTGGGCTGCACTCTTTTCTTGTATACAGACAGTAAACAAGCTGAACACATCTCACCTAAGCATAACATTACAACTACTTGAAGCCCAGCTCAGGCATCTGGACAAGAGGCAGCAAGGAAGGATGGGAGAGAGTTAATGGGCTGGGCGTCCCCAAAGGTGCAGAGTGGGAATCAAGGGAGGATCCAGGACGAGCCAAGGCTTCTGGCAGAAGTCTGAGAGGAGAGCAGCAGAAAGGAGCTGCTCTCTGGGTCCTCACAGATGTAGCCAGTGAGAGAGCAGCAGTGCTGCCCCCTGGCGGTGTGCCGAAGGCAGGGCCGCTTCCCCCAGGGCTGGAGAGCTCTGGGGAAAGACAAATCCTGTCACTTTGGATGCCAAGTAAGGGGGCACTGTGTGCCGGTGGTGTACCTATGTTGGCCAAAGCGCTGCCCACTGTGCATTTGCTTCCCACAAGCACAATTATCCTTCCTCGTGCATCCAGGAAAGACAGTTCTAGAAAAACACAAGCAGTAAAATAAAACACTGCCAGGTCTCGAACCATCCTCACCATTGTTACTATGCCCACTGATGTAGCCACTGGTTCGAGCTGTTTTATTGCCCATCCTCCACTTTTTGCCAAGCATCATGTCCTTCATGGACTTGATGTCCCTTCAGGGACTGGTCTCTCCTGACAGCACGTCCAAAGATATCAAATGAAGTCCAGCCATCCTTTGTCCCCATGTTCTCTTGGCAGTCCTTGTACTTTTATTGCTCAGTGTCTGATTATTTGGGACCAGGCCTTATTGCTGCCCCTTCCTCACCTTGGCCCCCAATCCCGACCCCAAGCCCTGCACATCCACTGTGTGAAACCTCCTGTTCCTGTAACCATCCCTGTGCTTTTGTGTGGGGGGTCTAGCTGGGTTCCCCTGGCAATTCGCCAGCTGCCCTTGGGAAAGTTCATGGAGTCGGCTAATTAGTAGAAAAGCCAAACGTCCAGCTGAGATTGGTTTACTCCCTAGCACCCTTGGGCAGGAGCACAGCCCCACTCCCGGTCCCAGGTAGCCAACGACCACACCTAGGTTCTCCGGACTTGGCAGCTGTAACATGTGGCCTGGGCTTCCCCTTCATTTCCTGCTCCTTTCTGGCTTGCTGTCTGACTTTTCTTTGCGGAATTAAAGCTGCAAATTGACAGGATCCCATAAACACTCTAAAGCCACAAAAAAACACCAAATGCCCACCCAAACATGTGAAACTTCCAAAAATCATCCTTAGAAGATTCCCAAACCCTAAACATTCCTAAACCCCATATATGCCCTGAAAACACCATGAAAGCCCTAAGAAAACCTAAAATGCTGGGGGAAAAAAACACATATAATATGAAAAATACCCTAAAATCCCTAAGGAACTCTGTAACATCACTAAAAACACCATATTGTGCTGAAAAATACCTATACACTCTAAAAAACCACCCCTAAATCCCTTAAACACTCCCTAAAATCTTATAAAACACCCTAAAAACCCCAAACCACCCGAATGCCCCAAACACACCTTGAACGTCCACAAACAACCTAAAAGCCCTAAAAAATCACATGCCACCAAAAAGCCCTAAATGACCGCAAAATGCCAACTCATAGCCACCCTATAGAGGGCTTCTGGAGCTGTCAGTCTTTTATGGGAACAGCTTTATCGTTCTCCCAAGGAGAAGTTGGTAGGTTTGAAACCCTGACCTCATATTTAGCAGTCTAATAATTGCTGGACAGTGCCACCAAGGCTCTACTGGTGTAGTGGGTTACACATTGGGCTGCTAACCTCAAGGGAAACGGTTCAAAACCACCACCCACTCCTTGGGAGAAAGAAGAAGCTTTCTTTCTATTCCCCTAGATTTCCAATTGAAGGTGTAAAGTAACCTGTTAAATGCTCGCAGTGGCAGCAGCAATGTCTCATAACCATGGGGAAATGTGGTTCAGAAACTTCAGAAGCAAGCATCCACCAGTAGGTGACTAACCAGCAGTATTGACTTGGGCAAAGAGAAGGTGACATGGAAGGGTAAGGAGAAGAATGCGTGCAGAGGGCAGGTTGGCAGCTGAGCCTAAGTCCAGTAGAAACAACAGCAGAATGGCCTGTTCCTGGAAGGGCCACAGGAGATGGTGCGACTTCATGTAGCCCCCACTTACATGTGTAACAGCAGCAATTGCCTGAACACGTGGTCTCCCCAGGGAGGAGCCTTTGTGTGGTGTTAAGATGCTGTTACTGTCTGTTGTACTGTGGTGGCCTGCATTTGGCTGTAATGGTGGAAATTTTGCAGCCAGTAGTTCAAATGCCTGCTGGGTCACTCACTGCAGGTAGACTTCAGCAGTTTCCAGACAGAGACGAGGGAGGAGGACCTGGTCTTCCACTTCTGAAAGAACTGGCCTGTGAACCTTGTGAATGGCAGAACACTATACCTGAACATGAGTACCGCAGGCTATAAGGCATGATGGATTGACACAGTGGCTGCAGCAATGTGCTCAAACATAGGATAGTGCTGGCCTGGAAAATAGTTCATCGTCCATTAAAAAAAATCATTATATAGGGGCTCATACAACTTTTGTTGTTGTTTTTCCCTAAGGGAGAGCAGTGTATTGGTACACTGAGAGGTATATAGATCAATGGATACGAACAGAAAAGCTACACATATATTCACCAGTCAACAGGAAACTAGCCTTCGAAAAAGGACACAGAAATATCCAAAGGGACAAATTCTGCTTGCTCAACAAATGGTGTTGGACAAACTGAGATACCGAATGTAGGAAAATGAAGCAAGCCCCAAACCTTCCCCCATGCACAGAAATTAACTGAAGAGGGGTTAAAACCTGAAAGTAAACCTCCGGGCTATCATAATCATTTTTTCGATGACCTCATCGGTCAGAAATCATTGTAGGAACGCCAAAGCGTTCTTGTGTTCAACGTCTACATACATAGCAGGTGCTCCAGTAAAGGGGAATCTTGGTGGAGCTGGCTCATCCATTCCTGAAAAGAGTAGAGCACCACGTTGGCCCATCACAGAGCTCAGGTGTAGAATCTTCCTCACTGTCATCCTTTATCTCAGCAGTGTCAGTGTTGGATTATGAATTTCCCAAAGAACCAGTATCGCTCAATTCTGTGCACAATGCTGACTCACTCTCGCTGTTATTTCACTGGTCTAAAAACCCATTTAGGTTAAAATGACACTTTTTTGATGCCATGACCTAAAATTTTTAGTGAGAAAATGTTCCCAATGACATTACATGGGTCTTCGTCTAATCCTGATGCCATGTTCTTTTTCACAGAGACCAGCTTCTTGTATAAATTGCTCAGCATACAGATGGAATAAGAACAGTGAAAGGATACAACCCTGATGCACACCTTTTCTGATTTTAAACCATGCAGTATCACCTTGTCCTGTTCACAGTCTCACCTGGTTCTATCTCTTGGCCTTTGCATAAGCTCCATATGAGTACAATGAAGTGTTGTGCAATGCCCATTCTTTTCCATGGTATCCCCAAGATTCACCTCCTTCCACTCGTGGTTTCCAGAACGTGGGGTTGGGACAAAGCCTGGATAGTCTCATGGCAAGACCAGATCAGGAATGGAGCTGAGCCGGGAGCAGCTTTATTTGCTTGCTCCAGGGAAAGTCTGCCAATGTGACTAAGCCTCAGGGGCTTTCTACAAATGATAAAGGTGAATCCCTCTCTCGTTACCCACTGATCATCTCTGAGCCTCTTGCTCTCATATCCCTTGCACAGACCTCTACAATTAGATGGACAATTCGGTAACGTTTGAACACTTTTCTGATGCTGAGCCTGGGGAGCAACTAATAGCTGAGTAAATATTGATTGAAAGATGGTGAGTGGAAGAAAATAGCTTTGCCAGGTCCAGGTTGTGATGGAGATGAGAGTGTTACCAAATCCTGCTGTCCCCATGGTGGGTTTGCTGTATTGTGCCCAGTCCTGAAAGTCTGAGCCAGGGGTTTTAACGTGGCCCCTTTCAAAACATATAGGTGGAATTCTTGGACCATGAGCTGTCCATAAAGCTTTACCAAGGAGATGTCCGCCCTGGAGCGAAACAACCCAAGAACCTAGATCTTCGTGAAGGTGTTGGTAAGGGATGCAGCGGAAATCATAAACTTGACTGAAAGCAAAAGAAACTTTGCCTTCATGTGCCTGCAGCTGGACGAAGTGGTGCTGGAGCACACCCTCCTTTGTGATTCTTCTTGTTCTTTTTATGAGCTGCTCCCTGGCCTGTGTAGTCCCGTAAATCTGGAAACTCTTTGCTGGTGGGGGCAATTGTTATATCCTCCCCCCAGATCCAGATGTCTTGTCCATGGTCAGTGTGCAATCCTTGTTTGCCAGAGGAGTGGGGCATCTAAAGGCAGGCAGGGGTCACATACTTTTTTTCTACACTTTCTAGAAAGACCAGAGCTAAACATCTTGCAGCCCTTTTCATGTCCTCATTCTTTTCTGTATTTATTTTCCATGAAAGAGGAGAAGAAACGCGACAGCATCTACTGACAGCAAGTCAAATGCCATCGTGTGTGTTCAGAGGGCAGGCTGGTTCTCATTTGCCTAACTCATCAGTCCCATCGTGCCATGTCCATGTTAGATTGTTTAGGGAAACAGATGACATATGTTATGATGCTAAATAAGCTGAAACAGTGCCAGGATGGAGGCAGAAAGGTTTTATTTGTTTGTTTTTAAATGAAGCATGGCTTTCTAGTGACTTATTGTGGTGGGGAAGGGGGGCACCGAGAGCAACAAGACATGGCTGTGACAGTGGTCTGGGAATTGAGACAAATCATTGCTTCTGCAGCAGAGATGAGCTGCCTCTGACCTGTCAGTTACTTGAAGGGAGACTCTGCATTTGGTCAGACAAGTCTCAGTTGGAGATGGTACCAGCTTTCCTCCTGAGCCTCTGTGGTTCCCTTTGAACTACACAGGCCCGAATCGCTTTTAGCTGAGCAACAGCAAATGGCAACACAGACTTGCCATATTGCTCTTTTGCGTACACTCTTTAAAAATCATACTAAATATACATGCATCAAAACATTCGTCACTTCCACGCTCTACAAGATTATAATTAAGTGGCATTCTGCATGTTGTTCATATATCATCCTTACCCATTCCAAAATTATGTCATCACCCTTATGGAAGCTCAGTATCGTCTCAGGGATGGCACTTCCCCTCCAGGCCCTACTGGGTTAGGCTGGGTTGACTAGAGAAATAAATCCAAGGACACTCATATAGGTATAAGAAAGACTCCACCTCACTTATTTGTCCAATTGACATGGCATTATGTAACAACCATACTTACCTTCCTACCTATCCCTGGAAACAATTGGGAGATGTTTGTCTCTATTCATTTTCCTAGCCTAGATATTTTTTGTAAGTGGAATTAAGCAAAATGTGTCCTTTTTGAAGCTGATTTATTTCACTCAGCATAATGCTTATGAGGTTCATTCCTCTTGTAGCCTGTGTCAAGAGTTCATTTCTCTTTATGGCTGAGTAGTAGTCCATTGTATATACCGTAGGCAACATGTTTGACTTATCCATTCACCTATTGATGGGTATTTAGACCGTTGACACGTTTGCGAGATTGGGAATAATGTTGCAAGGGCCATCTGTGTATTTGTATCTATTTATGCGCTTGCTTTTAATTGCTTATATCCTTCATTTCCTTTTCTTTCCTTGTTAGACTCAGTATGATCCCCTTCTGCCCATCCTCTAGCCTCACAACCTCTGTGTCTGATGTGCCAGGATCTCACCAGAAGCCTTAACACCAAGATTCTGAGCCCTGACTGACCATTCTGACCATCCAGGGAATTGAATATTCCGGAGCACACAGAAGATGAAGTTATCAAAACTCCTTAGGCATAACCGAACAACTGGAGGGAGTGCTTTATTGGGCTGGGGGGCTGGGGATTATAGTTGTGAAGGACACCAAGAACAATTGTCATTACCTAGACTGTAAAGACTATGTTCGACATCCATGCTGGTGAGTAGCAGCTGGATTTCAGAAGCTCACAAGTGGCCATCTAGGTGGCAAGTATTGTCACCCTCACTCTGGAGGAAAGAGTGGTGAGTGGACCACATGAACATTAGACTTCATGACTCTGAGCACAGAATAACTAGATGATCTCCAACTATCAATTCCAACTTCTTTGAAAGGGATCACATCCAAAGGTCCTAGATAGTGAAGCAAAATTCACAGTCATAAAAGAGACCAGGCTTATTGGCTGGATAGGGACTAACAGAACCTCTGAAACGATGGTCCTTATTCACTAAGTTTGAAAATGAACTCCTACCTGTGGTTCAATATTCAGCCAAATAATAGATTGGTCTATAATGGGAGCAATTACACAAGTGAGGCACGCAAACCTGAAAACAGCAAACCATTTGATCTCAAAAGGGCAGTATTAATCCAAGGCCCAAGTTCAGAAGGGTAGGAAGAGAGGAGGAAGGGAAACAGAAGACATAAGTAGGGAGTGGAACAAGTCATATTATATTGTGGAGATTGCAATAAGTGGCATAAAACACAATGGGTATGAATTGTTGAATAAAAAACTGATGATCTTGGTAAACCTTCACCTAATTCACAATAAAAACTTATGAGAGAGAAAAAAATCCAAGCACCTAGGCTGCATTCCAGGCCAATAAAATCGGACTCAGTGGAGATGGGACAAAGATGTCTTTTGGACAGCTCTCTGGCGATCCCAATGAGCACACAGGCTGATACCCACCATCTGGAAACTATGGGGTAGCTGCTTCTCCGGTAATGCCTCGGGGGAGCGCTTGGGTCCCTCAAAGAATGCGGGATGATGAAGGGGCAAAGGTCATCAAACCTCACCCACAGCTTTACACTGGGGGGCTGCTCTCTGAGGAATGTGGGAAGGGTCCACTTGCATGCTGTCTCTGTGCAGCAGATCCAACAGACTCAACACCTTTCCAAAGCTGGCAAGAAAGTCCGAGAGACTAGATGTGGGCACCACGCTGTGAGTTTCCCAGAAGGCACGAGACAGATCGAGAGCAGTCACAGGAACACAGACTCCTCCGGAAATGCCGCCATGCACAGAACATGCATCTCTAATTTCATTTCACACTGACTCAAGCATTCAGTCCTTTTTACGAAAACCCAGCTTCTCATTACAGTAACCGGTTTAAAATGACAATCTTCTGTTGAGCAAGTCTAAGAAATGACCTTCCTTTATTTTACATGGTATAAAAATTCAGTTTCCTAGGCTGATGGGCTCTAGGGACAGGTGTTTTTATGTACTAGACATGGCTTTCAAAGTTCTTCAATTGCCTAAATTAATAACGACTTTTTTCCTTTGGCTTTTCTAAGGGACACATTAATTTCAATCTTTTTCTAAGGAAGTGAATCTCTAGCTATCTCATTTGGATAACTTTCTGCCTTCAGAGTAGAATTTGAAATAATCTGCAAGGTTACCCCTTCCCCACCCTGCCCCAGCAGCCCAGCCTCTTTCTTCCTTCCAGCCTCCAGCCACCGGGGTTTGGTTGGGAAAGGAGATGCAGAAGGGAGTCTCTGGATTTTTCTATCAAAAGGTTGGCCACAACCCCCAGTAGACCAAATGTAATTCATTATGGTGGGTTTTGGTTTTACTACATTAAGAGTTATCCTTAGGGAAATTACAAACAAACAGAAATAGGAAGACTTTATATTTTATTAACGGATGTACTGCTCAGTCTCATTATATTTTAAAAGACAAAGTATAAAAAAAAAATCTGGCTCCATTTAAAATGTCCTGACTAGCAGAACTTAAAATACACAAATCTTAACATGAAAGTCTAGATGAATAAATAAAATAAACAACGAAACAGCTTTCTCAGGAAAAGCCATAATAAAGAGCTCGACTATTTTTTGAGCTGTTTAAGATGCTCGTGTTAAAGGGAAAAGAGTATCATTGTTGACTTTGAAATGTAGAACCATTTGCTTAATTCAGTGATGCTAAAATGGGCAGTTTGGCTGAAGAAAGAAATTGGCTTGTAGCATTTGATGAGCAATTTCTTCTTTTGAATATAGAAATGACCAGGGATGCGGACACGCTTTTTATTCTTTTGAGGACCCTCTAACCAAGAAATCTTTTAAATGATCATTACACAGTGAATGCCTGGAGGCTCTGGAAACTATTTATTTTGACATTATTATAAGCTCAAAATGATTCACCAATGCAAAAGAAGAAGAGAAAAAGCAATTACATACTAAGCTGTAAACACTGGAAGCTTTTCTGTGCTGAAAATAATTGGACAGAGTTTTTTCTTTTTTTAAGTAATAGTGTCCAAAGAGATTCAATGATCTTATTGCTTATGGATTTGGAGCTTAACTATATTCCTTATTTTAAATTTGATATTAGAATAGCAAGATTATAGACCTTGATACAGTGTGACTTGGAGAAGTATCGTTTCATTAAATTATCAAGTTAAGGCTCAAGGAGCCTGGTGGAATGTGTGTGACCATGAGGCCAGCCAGTTGGAATCCGCTATGGCTCACAGAGAAAGATGCGGTTCTCAGCTCCTGTAAAGATTTAGAACTTCGGGAACCCACAGGCATAGTTCTACGTTGTCCTTTCAGGGGTCCTCACACTTTTTAAACAGGAGGCCAGTTCATTGTCCCTCAAACCCGCTGGAGGGCCGGACTATAGTTTAAAAATAAAACTATGCACAAATGCCTATGCGCACTGCACATACCTAATTTGAAGTAAAAAAAAAAAGGGGGGGCAAAAACACCCGGCATGCTGAATAAATG
This sequence comes from Tenrec ecaudatus, assembly GCF_050624435.1. Lineage (NCBI taxonomy): Eukaryota > Metazoa > Chordata > Mammalia > Afrosoricida > Tenrecidae > Tenrec > Tenrec ecaudatus. Next base: position 111,603 of record NW_027458080.1, read on the forward strand.
TCCTCTGAGGGCCATGTGGTCCGCAGGCCATAGTTTGAGGACCCCCTAGATTGATATAAGTCAGAATCGACTTGATAGTGTTAGGTTTCTGGGGTGGTTGACCTCAGTTCTTGCTTAGCAACGCTGAAAGAATTCATATGGCAGAAGCACTTTTGTAAATCCAAGTGAATGTTATGAAAGAAAGTTTCAGGTATCGCAGTCCCCAAAAGTCCCCACTATCTCCGGAAAGCACGCCGGGCTGCATGGCAGGGGTGGGGAAAGTTTGCAGCTGAATATGGCGGTTTCATGGGAGGAATACCTGAGCAGGAGTGCAGAACCAGCTGAGGAGCCACGGCAGGAACCCCCAAGGGCCTCACCCTCCACTTGCAGAGCACGTGAACAAGGGAGGGCGACAAGGAGCCCAGGCCTACTTCTATCACCTCCCAACACCACTGGAGGGCATTGGTCGATCGTACTGGTTGATTTTGGTGCACTTTTGTGAAGTCCTATTCTGTATGACCAGGTGGACCTTCCACCTGGGTCTACATGACTTGGGTCAGAGCATGCTCAGTTCTGAATTTTGCCATAGGTATCTAATGAGTGTGCCTGATTTATTTCCAACCCCTTTGTTGTGGCCCGGACAGCTCATTTTCGTTTAGTGCTGGCATTTGGGAAGACAAGCCCTAATCTAGCAACCTGTCAATAGCAGTAAGTGAATGGAATTAAAACTCAACTCATAGCCATAAATTCAATTCGGACTCATAGCGACCCGAGAGGACAGGGCAGAATTGCCCCCTGAGGATTTCTGGGGCTGGAATTCTTTACAGGAATAGAAGTCTCTTTTTTCTCCCTCCCAGTGGCTCCAAAGGACTGACCTTGCAAGGAGATGTCCAGCGGGTGCCTGCAGGCTCCTTCATTGAAAATCTCTGCTAGTTTATGAAGCGGGAGGGAAATTTTGAGGAGGCCGTCTGCGGCAGAGTTAACTCCCCATTAAAGCCAATGAGCTTTTCCACATCTCTCAAAAAACAAACAAAAAAACCTAAAGTGACTACTTCAGATTAATATGCTGTAGGTAGAACCACCTCCCACTCAGCAAACCAAACCAATCAACCAACCAACCAAACAAACAAAAACACCCCAAATCCTGTTGCCTTCAAGTCAGTTCTGACTCATGCTCACCCCTTGTGGTACAGAGTACAATTGTTGCATGAGGTTGTCTAGGTTGTACCCTTTATGAAAGCAGATGACCCCTTCCTTTTGTGGTACAGCTAGGTGGGTTTGAACTGATAACCTTTATATAAGCAGCCCTATCCAGCGATCTATGTCAACTAAAGTGTCAAAGCATGTAAAGACTGATCCACAACCCCCACTTCTCTCTTCCTCTTCTGTGATGACCTGGAATCCACCTTTTGATCTGGTGGCACCATATTTGTGAAGCAGCCCGAATCACTGACGGACGGTGTGCAGGACAAACACCCTGTAGAATTGCCCTTCCAGCGTCAGAATTTGCATGAACAAGAAATAAACTTCTAGATTTTAAGCCACTGAGGTTTCAGGGGTAGCTTCTTTCTGCAGAACAGACTAGGCTATCCTGCCTGATCATCTCTTCACAGGGTTTTTGTGGAGAGCTACCGGAGCAGCTCGATCCAGGGGAGCTGCCAAAGCAGATACCTACACTTTATCTGGGATTGTAGGTTGTAGTACCAAAGTTTTTATTTGCCCGGGAGGCACTGAGTAAATTTTTTTTCTTCTGAAAACAGGACAATATGTAAGTAAGTTTGGAGACATATGTAGCTGGAGCTGAAAGTCCTCTTACCTTGCAGTTTTCTTTGGTAGAGATAGACTTGTTCTTAATGAAACCCATGACAGTCAGTGTCACAAATGACTTCTGAGGAGAGGCCAAACAGCTAAGTCAAGGCCAGCCTACCGTTCTCTTAAATGCTGTCTCATGCTCTCATCTGCTCTGACGTGTTTGCTCAGGGGCATGTGGCAGCCACTGGGCGGGCCTTACCATTGGCACTGAAAATCATTGTAGGGGATATTAGAGGATTTACATCAAGAAGACCTGACTTCCTGGCCATTGCTCGGGGGCCACAGTTCCCAAGACAATCAGTGTCAAGGGCAAAACAAAATAAAACATGACGAGGCCTCTGGGGCTGGGTTGAGCTGGATATGTAACCAAAGCCCCCTTCTACCAGGATCTTCCCAAGAGGAGATTGCTCTTTTCCATAGCTAAACAATTTTGTTTAACACACGTTCTGCTGGGGAACCTTCTGGGAAGCAGAAGAAAATAAATCTGCCTTCCTTTGAATTAAGCTGGGTTGGGTCCAAGCCCTGTGTAGTGTGTATTCTTATCATAACATCTAAAGGAGTCTCATTTCACCATTCTTAGCTATTAAAAAAAAAGTTCCAGGCACAATAATTCAATTTAAAATTATACACCAGGAGTAGTTCATATTTAATACACTTTATACAGGTATTACAGGTACAAGGGACGTACTTGTTAACTGCCAGGTTGCTGGCTTGAACCAACCAGCTACTCCACAGGAGGTACTGTGTTTCTGTGAAGATTTTCAGCTTGGAAGCCCACTGGGAGAGCTCTCCTCTGGCTTGAGTCTGAAGGTGCTTGACAGCAGTAGCCTTTTGTTTTTATAGAGGTATAAAGCTTTCTTTCTTTCTTTTTTTTTCTCGGTATAAAGCTTTTTAGAACAACAAAAACAATTCCTTTTGGAAGTAAGCCAGAGATAAAACCACAAGTTACATGCTTTACTTTTTTTCTGTCCTGCTGCTGGCAGCCACCCTTTCATCGATTGTGCACACCAGCATGCTGGTGAAGTGGTGAACTCTGCGCTCTCACTCCCCTGGCTACACACTCGGTCTCCTCACTCATCGTGTGGCTTCACCCAACGCACGGAGCCTCCTGCAGGCTCCTCACCCTGTGTGTGTAAAAGTGCGAAGGAGACAGACTTCCTCAGAGCTGTGCTTTAGAGAGAATCCTCCTCACATTCTCAGCACCGCCTTGAATAGGGCAGCACTGCACATGACATCTACTTGATGATTGTTGATGGTGTGGTGGTGTGTTTGTACGGATAAAAAAAGAGCCCTGAATGGTTATGTAACAAGTAAGGGAATAAATAGATCTTCCTTCATCCACCTTCATCTTTCATTGTTCTATCACTCTCTGATTGCAATATTAGAGGCTAAAATGGGCAGAATTCCCACCTCTGAACAAAGTTTGTGCACATGGGTGTGCATGCTTGTGTGTCCATGTGAGTGTACCTGTACAATGTGTGTGCACGTGTGTGTGCACATGTGCACTGGAGCCTGGCAGCAGCAGGGGAGGCGCCTGTCTCTGTTCAGCAGTATCTGACGGCTGCTGCAGGTGTAATGAGAAGTGATTGTTGATCTGTTCAGGGAGCTCCTGGGGTGGACTCAGGGAAGGAGCAGCAAAGAAGACATACTCATCTCCCCCATATGTAGATGAGGTGATGGAGGTGGGCGGTAGAGGAGCAGCTCCTTAGTAATGAGATCACAGGGGAAAGGCCTTGGATGAGGTGCCAGACATCCCTGCTTTCCCAGAGAGGGTGGGGACTGGGAACGAGGCTGCATCCTGCCTAATCAGTTACAGTTGCTCTGTCGCTCTGGGGAGGGAGGCAGATGAGGCAGGGAGCTTCCGGAATCTCTCATCTCCAGTCCTTCTAGGTGGATGTGGGAGCGTGTGAGGACGGCCACACTGGAGGGTCAGGGTTGATCGCCTTGCAGTGTGGAGCCCGGCCTGGACCTGCGTTGTGCAGGGTGACCAAGGAGCTCTGAGGGCAGGGTTCTGGGTGGGGGCTTTGTCTACTAAGACCCACAGCCGCGCCCTGTGTCGCAATGTTGGCATGCAATGTGCAAAGACTTGAGACAATGTGAAATGGACCATCCACTTCACTTGGAAAGACAGGAGGGCTGAAAATCAGATTGGGAGATCTGATCTCGTTTGCTGCACAGTTGTGAGAGGAGATATTCCTGGCTTCTCTCATGTTGGGAACCGGGCATAATCAGCCTGACAAAACCAAGGCCATATTGCCTGCCCAGCAGGGCTAAAGCCACGTCACCTCAACCTTATCTTACCCTGACACACACCAGATGGCCCACCCTTGTCTGCTCCAGCACCGGACATTCCAACTGCAGACTTGCGGCCGCCTGCCCTGTGTGCTCTACACCCCCGCCCTTCCTTTTTTTTTATCTCCCCTTTGAACTCCCTTGTTTGCCTCACCCTTTATAGAGAGGCTTGTGTAGCAATAAACTCAGACCTTGACAAGAATCTGCTTGGTCTCGCTCCTCTCTCTCGCCCGTTTCTCTTTCAGGCTGGGTCCTCCTTGGAACCCCTCGAATAACTGAGTCCCGCGGGTTGGGGCACTCTCACACATGAAACTATATTCCTCCTCAGGCATCAAGGAGGTGATACGAATGCTTTGATAGCCTAGTATCTGTCAGCTGGGAGGCACAACATAGTGAGAGCCCTTATTAATCACTTGGAGATTAGCTGAGGGGTGGGAGAAGCCAGGCATGAGGCTTTCCAGGGCTGCTCAGCCTGCACAGGAGTCCTTTCCTGGGTTGGACAGAGGTGCTGCCATCTGAAAGCTCAGATAGAGCAGTTGGAAAATTAACTGACCTGGTACAAGATCTATTTACATATATCAAAAGATCCTGGGTAATAACATCTCATGTTTGTGCAGCATGCCACATTTGTCAAAGGGCTTTCTCATTTACTGTCTTACTTGGTCCTCAAACTAAGAGGCCTTTGGGCAGCTATTGCTGTTTAATTTTGGGCGTGGTAACAGCTTTGGGTATAGTACTGGGCTTGGAATCAGGCTGTGCAACCCACAGCAGGTCACTTAGCTGCTCTGGATTGGCTTTCTTCCTCTACGAAGGTCAGCGCTTGGACTAGACCATTTTCCCAGTGGCAGCTCTGCTGACATTTTGGCCAACATCGTTCTTGTGGGGCTGTGTTGTTCCCTGCACCAGGATGGCAGTGGGACTCCCTTCTTCAGAATGTCTCCAGGCATGGCCAAATGTCCCCAGCAGAGCATGCTGCTGGGCTGGCGCACGGCAGGATGATGCACTCAATGAGTTGGATTTTAAGTTTTCAGGTACTTTACATGTCTGCACAGGGAGACTACATCAACAATTACCCAGCAGTCAATGGGTTATCACTGACCCTCTCTATAATTCCAACTGAGATCATGAAGCACCGACTGAGTTTCTGAGCTTAGCACCCTGCATGGCACAAGTTGTTTAGCACTCAGCTACAAACTAAAAGGTTGGCAGTTCAAACCTATCCAGAGGCCTCTTAAACAAAATCCTGGTGGTCTGCTTCAGAAGAGTTGGAGCCATGAACACCCCATGGAGTGAAGAGATATAAACATGAATGTGGATGTGACTCTAGGTATAGCTACAACCGGGAACCATGGAATCAACTACATCATGGAATCAACTTCAACTCCTGGCCTCCTTGTGTGTCCAAGAAGAACTGTGCTCCCCAGGGTCTGGAAAGGCTGCTTGGTCTGAAGTAGATTTGCAGGCCCTTCTTTCTAGGTGCCGCTGGGTGGCCTCAACCTTCCAAGCATGCTATTAAAAGCCAATCCGTCACCTGTGTGCATCACTGAAGACACACAGACACAGGGAGCAATGCCCTGGCTGGGGCACTGGAACAGCGCTGGCATGCAGTGAGTGCTGCCCAGTTAGCGAACAGGTCTTCCCTTGGTACTTTCTCAGGTCTGTGTGAAGCTTTCTAAGCATCCAGAGTTCTCGGCCTGATTCTGCTGCCAACTTGCAGTGTGGCTTCGAGCTAGTCTCTTGCCCTCTCTGGGCTTGATAACAAAAGCAGGGCAGGCCAGCCACAAATATCGTGTGGCTAGCAGGGGAAAGCAGTTGAGGACACAATTGCAGATGGAGTTCATCCTTTGGACTCATCGCCCCTCCTCCCTAACACCCCCCCCCCACTACACACACACACCTTTTCAACTGCACCAGATGGGTTTTAACTTTCCGGCACCAGAAAAGCAGACCTTGAGTTTTTTCCTTTATGGAATGTAGGCCATCCCTGCTTATGTGTCACATTCAGTCCTCGTTCTTCTCCCTACTCTTGTCCCTCCTCCAGTCATCAACAAGTGACTGCAGGGCGGTTTCCCAGCAGGGCTGTGCTCAAAGATTCATAATGCTGGGTTTTCCTTTAGTTCTCCACAGTCTTGGGCTTGGAACAATCCAGGCATTACCTTATCAAATGCTCATTTTAGGGGGGAAGGACGGGGGCACTGGAAACACCGTATGGGCTCAATCCTTTTCTGCACGTGTGTGAGGGGTTTCCAGGAGTTCGAATTTCAACTTAAGTGATTTATTTTTTGTTGTTTAATCGCGTGCCTGTCATCTGCTGGACATTTCTTCTACAGTGTTTTGTTGTTGTTAACCCCATTTCTAAGATCAGAGATAGAAGGGTCAGGCACAATAGGCAGTTAAATTGACTCAATCTGGGGTGTGAACCTGCTTCTGTCTGGTTCCTCATAGCCCTCAGTCATTTTAATGCAGGTGTTGTGAAGGGTGTGGGTTCAGCAGCCACACACTGCCTCATCTCGCCTCCTCGTTGATAGGCTGTGTACCCTTATGTGAGTTGTTTAATCTCCTACCAAGCTTGTGAGAGCACTACTTTTATTAGCTTCATTTTACCGAGACTGTGAGAGGTCAGGGGAGTGAAGGCTTACATATTGCCAGGCATATAATATGCTAATGATAGTCAAGATATATAACTAAGCATTTCTCTGTTCTTGGTTCTGTCAGTACCTGTTGTGGCCACAAAGGAGAAACCTGGTTTCCTGCTATTTTGAGCATCTAGTGTGAATGGCAGGAGATAAGTCACAAGCTAATGAACCCTTGTGGTGTAGTGGTTAAGCACCCTGGGCCCGGCTATCAAAAGATATAGTGTCCAGGGTCTTAAAGACTGGAAGATAAACAAGGGGCCATCTAGCTAAGAAACAACAAAGCCCACATGGAAGAAGCCACCAGCCTATCTCGACATGATCGCTGAAGACAAAGCGGGTGCATAAGCAAATGCGGGCATGTTTTCCTGATGTGCACTCACCCTTTACATAAAACTCTCTCTTATACATACGCGTTTCTGTGGATTTGTTTCGCTAAGGCACCCAGACTAACATAAGCAGCATGGAACGCATTTAAGAAGCCTAGACAAGGGCAGGGCAGGATATTTGGAGGGACTGGATCCAGAATTAGAGAGGAAGGGGTCCTGGAGGTGAAACGGGCTGCTAGCTCCCTGTCCCAAGGGGGACAATGAGACTGCTGGCTCCCATGAAGATTTACAGTCTTGAAAACTCCATATAGGGTCACTGTGGTTGGAATCCACTGGACGGCAGTGGCCTTTTGGGATTGAAGGTGGAAGCCACCAAAGAGCCTGCGGGGAGTGTGTGAACTTCTGGAATACAGCGAACAACCTCTGCACATCTGCTTTTCGTGCTGCCCAAGTCATGCATTGACATTTGTCCAAAAGTGAACCATCACAGCTGCTCTCTCAGGAAGCTGGGGGCTGAGCCCGCTGGTTCCACTCTGTCAGCATTTCTGGTCCGGGTACCTGCCCTCTGCCCCGGCACAGGCAATGGGCTTTTGGAAGCAGTGCTCCCTGGGTAGTGGGTGTGATTTGGCTCCTCTGGCCTAACATGATGAATGCTGAGAGGGGGTGGATACTAGGGGGTTAAGCTCCCTGACCTTTCCCTAGCCCAGGGGAAAACTTACTATTTAAAGTAAGTTTTAGACAGAATCTTTAGAAAGATAAATTGTTTACTTAATGTACACAATTACTCCCCAACACATCTGTTTTGTGTCTGCTCAACTCAACCTCATAGGCTATGGATGACCTTGAGCAAGTTTTTAAAGTCACAATGGGTTTCTACCAGGATTGAGAGTTCAGCTCTCTCAACTCTCCAACTGGTTATTAGCACCATAGTCTCATTTCTATTTATGGATTTACTTTGTTTGAGGGAAAAAAGACTCCCAATTCAACTTTATTTTATTAGGAACTCCTTTGCTATGTTTTACACAAGAAAAAGGCACAAACCGCTGTTCTGGATGAAGGAGAGCATCCGCATGAGGCCCCAATGGTGTCGGAAGGACCCACAGCCACAGTTACTTAAATAAAATGACACTCATTCTGTCCTGCTGACTCTGACTCATAGTGACTCTGTGTAGGGATCCTGAAGTTGCTACCTTTACAGGAAGCAATAACCTCATCTTTCTCCTGTGGAATGACTAGTGGCTTTGAAACAGCGACCTTGCTGTTAATAGTCCAACACTATCCAGCATCACCACCTGAGCTCCTAAAAGCTTAAATGAGACATGGAAAACAAACACCTTTGTCACAAAACTGTCCCTGAAGACGGATCAATTCATGGAGTTGCGGGAGGGCCTGTGAGAGCATGAGCGGGACCTTCATTGGGATGTGCACACGACCGTATATCGCTGAGTCTGGCCCGGGGAGTGGACGCAAGCACACTGCCTGATGGACAAGCTTTCTACTGCCAGTCGGCAGTAGGAAAGAACTCAATGGTGGCTGAATGTGTGGCCCCTCAAAATGGATTTAGGGTCTCCACATAGACTCTCACTGTGAGCCACAGCCTATTGCTCAAAATTTAAGCTCAAATATGACTTGAATGCCTAACATTCTGTTTCCTTAAACTAGAGTACTGCCAGGATCAACTAGAGGCCTGGATGACCTATCAGGTCTGAACAACGATCTCAAATCACTTCACATGATCCATTCCACCAGTCATGTCACCAGTCACGCCTCCTCACTTACCCATTCCAGAGACTGTGCCTGTATAACCTATCGACTAACACATTCCCACATGTCGTGATTATGAAACCAACCATCATGCTGGAATAAGGACCAATCACGATGTAAGGGGCAGGGTCAGTGGGAAAGCAAGATGGGGGCTGAGGGGAGCCAAGAGGGTCCCGTCACTCAATCCCTAAACCTGATCTAATGTCACTAGACTGGGGTCTTCCTCACATCTCAAGGGCACCCGATTCATGCTTGAAGTGAATTGTGTTTATTCAATCTTTGTTCTGCTTGCCGTCCTGCTATGCTGCCTCCTCTTCTTGCTTTATGTTGTGGTGACAAATGGCTTGAGAGGGATTTGACATAGGGAGAAAGCCCACCCACATCAACTGTCACCAGAAGCAGACACTAAGTTCATTTCTCTCACCTCACAGAACTATGCACATCAGACACTGGTAGAGCTGCCGGGAAGGGGAACCCTTAGTGCAGTGGTTCTCACCCTGTGGGTTGCGACCCCTTTGGGAGTCATATGACCCTTTCACAGGGCTCGTCCAATTCATAACTGTAGCAAAATTACAGTGATGAAGTAGCAAGAAAATCATTTAATGGTCAGGGGGTCACCACAACAAGAGGACCTGTATTAGGAAGGTTGAGAACCACTGCCTGAGTGTGCTTAGGACTTTGCTGCCCTCAGGGTCACCAGACATTCCTGAAGGCAGAGTCACTGCAGGAAGCCCTTCTGGGAAATGCCCTGAAGCCAGGTCTCAACCAACTCCATCCACCCTCACCCTCCTAGATCCTAATCATAGGCCGCTTGGAAATGCTCTCTGCCACTTCAAAGACTGTAAGTCCATGGGAGCAGAAAGCCTCCTCTTTCTCCCTTGGAGTGGTGGCTGGTGAGTTCAAACTGCTCACCTTCTGGCTAACAAAACCCACAGACCAGCTCCCCCTGAGCTCATTTTGGTTTGCCGCACAGCACACATTGTTGGGAACCTTCTGAAGTAGCTGTGCCATGTGCAGGTTGGGGGATTTCGCACAAGATGCAGAATTCCACCCTCTTTTGGCAAAAATAAATTTTGCAATAGCATTGTATTCTCTTCTGGATCTGAGTAGCAGCTACTCTCATGCAGTCCTAGCACATACATGCATGCACAGTCCTCCCAACTCCCTAAGGTCTTATGCCGAGTCTGCTCCATGCTTCCCTGTGTCCTATGTGGCGCTGTAGGCACCCAAGGCATGGGCTCTGCAGCCTGGGTTCAAATCTCTCCTTTCCACTTCCTCACTGTGTGGTCATAGGCTCATGACTTTATCATCCTGTGCCACTGATTTTTCATCTGTAAAATGAGGCAAGAATAGAGTCCACACATAGGCTTCTTAAGTGAAATAATTGAATTATTATATACAAAAAGCTTAGAACATTGCTCGGCATCTTGCAAATACTGTTAGGTAGCTTAGCATA